>NW_024722227.1:21231526-21249976 GCF_018991925.1 Homarus americanus | reverse complement strand
GAATTAGGAACGATATTTGTATAACGAACGCTTTTGTTTGCTATAACGCTTTATTTTTGGCTACTATTTCTCCAATTTCAGGTACAGGGGTATGCTATAATCTAATCTAATTCGTTCTAGAACCTTGTTCGTTATAGCATTCGCTCCTCATAGGGATTAACCCACTCCAGGCCCCCAAATACAATCACTTAACACTGGAAAAAATATAATATAAAATTGTAAAAATTGCAAAAAATTGCATATAAATAAGCACCTAAACACCTGAAAATAAAGAATATCATTAATATTTGTAATAAAAAACAATAATGAAAAAAATAAATAAAAAATAAATAAATAAATAAATAATGTTCGTTGTAGGAGCCTCTGCTCATAGCATCTTCAATTTTATAGGTAAAACCGCTCAGGAATATTCGTAGGAGATCTGTTCGTTATAGCATACCCCACTGTAATAACTGCGAATATAGTAAAGAAGAATATCAACAAGAAGCGCTTCTGGTGATAGAATTCTCGGTGATGATCGAAAGAAAAGTAGATAGTATCACTTGAAGAGAAGCTCGACGACAACTCCTCAAAATCACCCTCCCCCCATCAAGCATTTACTGTATGATTTCCATTATTAGATATGAATGTAACATTTATTTAGACTGTGCTATCTCTTTGTGTTAGGCTAACTACTAAATTTTTTCGATTTCAGTAATCTGCACCTAACCCTATTTTCTCCATAAGCCCTGTTATTTATTAGAGTTTTCTATGTAACACTATATTTTACAAGAACACAATTACTGCTATAGCAGAACTACCTGTACAGTATAAAGAGGATTTAACGGCGGCACAGCGAATTTATGTTTAAATACTACAGTACTGTGCAGTATATGAACACAACCAGACAACATGATGTTAAGCAACAGAATACCCAGAGTAAAGTCTCACCTCCCACAGGTCGGAGGTGTGCTCATCAGGTTGCTGATGGCATCATACAAGGGCAGGTCCCACAGGTCAGAGGTGTCATCAGTTGCTGCTGATGGCATCGCTATTAGCAACTGACAGGTCAGAGGTGTTTCATCAGTTGCTGTTGATGGCATCACATACAAGTGTGTCCCACAGGTCAGAGGTGTTTCATCAGTTGCTGTTGATGGCATCACATACAAGTGTGTCCCACAGGTCAGAGGTGTTTCATCAGTTGCTGTTGATGGCATCACATACAAGTGTGTCCCACAGGTCAGAGGTGTTTCATCAGTTGCTGTTGATGGCATCACATACAAGTCTGTCCCACAGGTCAGAGGTGTTTCATCAGTTGCTGTTGATGGCATCACATACAAGTCTGCTCCCACAGGTCAGAGGTGTTTCATCAGTTGCTGTTGATGGCATCACATACAAGTGTGTCCCACAGGTCAGAGGTGTTTCATCAGTTGCTGTTGATGGCATCACATACAAGTGTGTCCCACAGGTCAGAGGTGTTTCATCAGTTGCTGTTGATGGCATCACATACAAGTGTGTCCCACAGGTCAGAGGTGTTTCATCAGTTGCTGTTGATGGCATCACATACAAGTGTGTCCCACAGGTCGGAGGTGTTTCATCAGTTGCTGTTGATGGCATCACATACAAGTGTGTCCCACAGGTCAGAGGTGTTTCATCAGTTGCTGTTGATGGCATCACATACAAGTGTGTCCCACAGGTCAGAGGTGTTTCATCAGTTGCTGTTGATGGCATCACATACAAGTGTGTCCCACAGGTCAGAGGTGTTTCATCAGTTTGTATAGTCGAGTCTTAGCTTGTCATACCGAGATGTGTTGTTGGTCCTTGAAACTTCCTGGAAATAAGATAAATAACTATACGTACTGTATAGTACACAACACTGCACTGAAAAACTATTATATTATAGGCAGGGGTTATTTGGCCAGCATCCGGCTTAATAACCACAGGTTATTTGACTGGGATTTAAAATAAAACGTTACTTTTAGCCACAGAAAATTCTACAAATTATTTTATTTATAATTTCCAAGTACAAGTATTAGAAACAAATTGATGATATAGAAATAACACGGTAGAGGTGGAGGAGACGGTTAGCACCAGGATGTGTTTATATACGTAATTCACAGTTATACTTTGGATGATATAGTGTAGTGGATTTCTCCCCTACAAACGCCGTGTGTCGCTGACTGGCCGACCCCCCGCGAATCTGCAGGCGTATCCCTCGTGGTCAAGGTCAGGTAACCAGCGACGCCGAACAAAGCGGGGGCCTTCCATCAAGCCACGCCTACCGCGGTTATTTAAGACCTGACCTCGTGGTGACCACCCTCTTTCTACCTACACCAACCAGCAGGCAACACCTGCTCCACCTCCTGCCTGGCGGTCCTTGCTCCCGCCGGTGAGCATGGCAACCCACAAGCTGGTCCTCCTCTGAGCACCCTCACCAACCAGCTCTCTCTACATCACACTTGTAACCACGCTGCCACTTCCCAGCACCAAGCTGCACTGTACATCCAATACAATATGTATACAGAGAGCACATTGTGAGTTTCCTTTCTCCATCCCATCCTGAGTGTGAACCCAAATATCAAGTAATTCTAATAATGGCGACCCCTGAGGACTACTCTCACACAGATGGAGGAGAAACTGACTTCCAGTCTTCACAAATCATTTATCCACACAGGCAGCTCTCACGGTTCTACAGGTAGCTACTGTCTCTCACACCTCAGCAGGTTGACACCCTTATAGCTCGGCGACTTAAGCGACAGCCGCCCCTCTTCCCGTTCTAAGCACCATACATCCTACTGACCCCAACACACCTGTCCAGCCTCAGACGTCGCCATCTCTGCTACGTAACCCCCGCGTATGTTAAGGGCCGACTGTATTCACTTGTGCCCAGGAACCGGTTTTGTTTTTTTCTTTCTACACAATGGTTTCCGCTGGACCCCCACCACTCCCGAGAAGCCCTGAACTATCTGGCCCAAGCCCAAGAAGGTGCGATGCGCCTTAAGTTATGAGGTTAAGTGCAATATTGTTCAGGAGTTAGAAAAAAAGGCATGAGACAGGTGGATCTGGCCAGACAATATGGAGTGAATGAATCAACGATCTGCACGATCAAGAAGGATGCCGGCAAAATCACTTCACACATGAACATTACCAAGTCTGCAGGTGCCTCGCTGGTGAAATATTGCCACAATAAGGCGCTGCTGAAGACCAAGAGTTTGTTGGCAAGCTACATTATTTGTCAATCAAGAAGGAACATGGCGGTCGACACTCAAGCACTGCAGGACTACGCCCGAGAACTCTATGCAGCAGTAGCAAGAAAAATGGGAGTTGCAGAGCCCAAACCCTTCAGTGATTCCGCTGGGTGGCTGCAAGGTTTTAAGCGATGCAACAAGATCACGAATATTGAGATAGTCGGAGAAGGAGCAAGTGCCGACCGGGCTGCTGCCATGAATTTTCCCCCATTTTTACGTTAAATTATGGAGGAAAGACAGTACATCGATGACCAAGTGTTCAATATGGATGAATCAGGATTGGTCTGGAAGAAATTGCCATCTAAGACCTTCGTAGTCAAATCTGCGAGCAAGTGTCGGGGGCGCAAAATGTAGGAGTGCATCACCGTAATGTTCACCACCAATGATCCGACACTGCTAAGCTGAAGTTGTAGGTGATCCACAAAGCCCGCAAGCCGCATGCCTACAAGAACATGGACATGAACAAGTTAAATGTCCACTGGCTAACCTCAGGGAAGGCGTGGATGTTCTCTGGTTTGTCCCTCTCCTGGTTTGACAACTGTCTCGTTCCTGATATCAAGAAATTCTGCGTGGAAAATAACGTGCAATTCAACATTTTGTTGCTCCTTGACAACGCACCAAGACACTCACCCCTTTTGCTGGATCGTCACCCCATCGTAAAAGTGGTCTTCCTTCCCGCTAACACTACGTCATTAATCCAGCCCATGGATCAAGAGTTGATTTGCAACGTGAAGGCTGCTTTCTCCGCCAAGACGTTTCGGCTCCTGAACAACTTCACCAAAACCAAGGATAAGCTGCAGAACCTAGAGAGTGGCACCGATAGCGAGAGTGAGGAAGAGGAACACGAACAAGATTTGGCGGACCATGAAGTGCGGGTCAAGCAGTTCTGGAAGCTGTTTAACGTGAAGAAGGCTGTTGATTTCTTGGTGGAGGCATGGGGGCAGCTATCTGTGGCAACGATTCCGCACGCGTGGCAGCATGTGTTGGAGGGTATCCCAGGTGGGAAGCGGAGGCAAGCGGTGGCTGGCGAGGCTCAGTCTGTTGCTGTGGCATTGGAGAATACAAGAGAGGCTGCACAAAGTATTAGAGCTGCAGGCTTCTCCGAGACAACCAACGAGGACATCCTGGAAGTAATCAGGCAACCTGAGATGACTGCGGACGAGATGTTGGAAGATGATGACGTCAGTGAGCAGCGAGGTGTTACAGAACAACAAGAGCAGAAACTAACTCATGCTGATGTGAGGGAAATCATCGAGTTAGCCGAGAGATTGAAGCTCATCCTTGCCAAAGACCCAGTCAATCATCGCTACGACGTGTCGAATAACCATCTGTTGAAATGCCAGGAGCCCTATGTTCAGCTGTATCACGACCACATCAATGCTAGCCGTCAACAAAACATCACTGAGTTCTTCACCCGCCAACCATCACAGCCAACCCAAGTCAGTGATAGTGAGGATGTGGACTTCGAGGGGTTTGACAATGAGGCCCTGCTAGCCTCTGTGGTGGATAGAGACACAGATGAAGGCCAATAATCTGCCCTCTACCTCAGAACCAACCCCCCATCCCCATGTGCCCAGCCATCTCTTCTACTAACATAAGTGTTAAAAAACCTAATATTATTGATATTTCCCTTATATATTAATTGTGTGTGCATACCATCATAAAATTAAGATGTTGTTTTTACTATAATGTACAGTATTGTGTCGGCAATAACCAAAAAAAAGGTTAGTTTGGCAGTCGGCCCAGTCTCTATTTCAATTAATCCCATATGTTCTGTTATTTTATTTACGCGTTTCGCTTTATACGAGGACCTCCATGGGTTTAATTAACAGCGTAAAACAAGACTATAATGTACTTACCACAATCTCCCTAAAAATACTTTAGCTTTCCCATTTATTCAAGACATCTTCAGGTTACGAGACCCACTTATCCCCCACCCAAGAAAGGGTGACCTAACATTCCATCAGGAGGTCAGTAATATGAGACCACTAGTCCCCCACTCTAACTCCACCTGACATTGAGTCAGGTCAGACACCTCCCCAAAACACTTTAACTTTCATCTTTATTCAAGACATTTTCCAAAAATTCTCTCGATTTAAATTCCTGTTATCGGAGAGTTCTGGGTTTGAGGGATTCCAGCTAACGGAGATATTACTGTATTTATTTTTTATTATTACCTGTATTACTTTACAGTCGGCCCTTAACATACGCGGGTTTAGCATACACGGATTTGCAAATACGCGGATTGCCCCACCGGAGGAATATTCTGTACATTGAAGTAATTGAAGTACATTCAAATCGAGCGCCATTCAACTCGCAAGCGGCACCGAACATGGGACACCGCCTGCTCCCGCAACCTCACACACACACGCATAGCTCTCCCTCACTCAGTCAGTCTCGCTGTAACCACGCTTGTGTTGACATCAGCATTGTAGTTGCAAAAATATTACATTTCCGTGAATGTATTATATCAAGCACAGTATGAATAGAATATCACTAACATAAGAGTATTTTAACCGAAAACTACTAAAAAAACGAGTAACATATCTTGAACATCGGAAGGTTAGGTAAAGTCTTTTGTTTTCATGTAGTTTATCCTAATTTACATTGAAATGCATTACGTTTCAGCAAAACTACTATTTATTTCTGAGAATATGGAAATGTAATATTTTGCTGAAATGACGTACGTATTACAGTGGAAAGTGACGAAAGCAATGACTTTCGCTTTAAACGTTCAAAAGATGTTACCGTAATCGCTTTTCGAATGGTTTTCAGTTAAAAAACTGTTGTATTACAATAATATTCTATCCTAATTCACTTGTGATGCAACAGTTTTTTTAACTGAAAACCATTCGAAAAGCGATTACGGTAACATCTTTTGAACGAAAGAAAGCGAAAGTCATTGTTTTCGTCATGATTTTATCCCACTTTCCACTGTAATACGTACGTCATTTCAGCAAAAATATTTCATTTCTGTGAATGTAGTATATCAAGCACAGTATGAATAGAATATCATTGTAATATAACAGTATTTTAACCGAAAACTATTAAAAAAACGAGTAACATCTCTTGAACATCGAAAAGTTAGGTAAACTCTTTTGTTTTCGTCAAGCATTTTATCCTATTTTACATTGAAATACATCACGTTTCAGCAAAACTACTATTTATTTCTGAGAATATATTCATTCTGGCACAGTTTAGGTAAAATATACATGTGCTGTAACATTTTTTTTAATTGAAAATGATTCGAAAAACACGTACCCTCTAGCCCTGTTCAAGGAGAAGACTGGGAGGAGCGGTTTGGTGCTTAAGACGATGACAAGGAAAATGATTTTGATGGATTTTAATGAAAATATTAAGAAAGACCCTGGCCCTGTCAAGGAAAGTGGCTGCTGAAGGCTTCCAGGACATGGCAGAGGACGAGATTAGGGAGCTAATTGAAGAGCACGACACTGAGCTGACCGTGGAGGATCTACAGGAGTTAGTAGACTCAGGCAAGGAAGAGGAAGAGGAAGCGAAAGGGAAAGAGGAAGAGGAACAGCACCAAGAAATAACGTTGGAGAAGTTGGGGGAGATGACCAGGAATATTGAGGCACTGAATAACCTGGCCTATAGTATGGACCCCTCCATGGTGCGTGCCCTGAAATTCAAGCGAAGGATGGATGACGTTTTTGCTCCATACAAAAACATCATGGAAGAAATGAAAACAAAGAAACGACAACTCCCCATCACCATGTTCTTTGATCACCGAAGCAGAGATTTAACACCATCAATCACTGGTGGCAGTGAGGAAGCAGCTGAATCCACCGTCGCCCAACTTCACCACCCGTTATGGAATTGAGTGACAATGAGCCCGATGACCCCCGTCCTGTCGCCGAGGATAGGTACGGTACAGTAAAGTGAAATTTTTATCTCTTTTTTTTTTAATAGCTTTTCTTGCCATGTTTATTGTTTGTAAAAATGCACAGCACAGTACAATTCAGTACTGTACATAGGAAGTGGAGGTGCAGTTATTCACAAAACATTTGTGTTTGTTGTCGGCAGTAGTGATGGGGAGGAGGTGGAGGAGGCAGCGAGTTGGGAGGAGTGGTGACCTTGGACGTGGGAGCAGGGACGAGTGGAGATGCCAGCCAGTACATTACGGGTGTATTAATTGTTTTTATAGCTATTTTTGCATTTTAATATTAAATACTGTACATTATGTTTCAACAAAACTACCATTTATTTCTGAGAACATGGAAATGTAATATTTTTGCTGAAATGATGTACGTATTACAGTGGAAAGTGGGATAAAATTGTGACGAAAGCAATGACTTTCTCTTTCTTTCGTTCAAAAGATGTTACCGTAATCGCTTTTCGAATGGTTTTCAGTTGTGGGATTATAAGGCTAATGATAGGATAGAATATTATTGTAATACAGTACGAGTACAACAGTTTTTTAACTGAAAACCATTCGAAAAGCGATTACAGTAAAATCTTTTGAATAACGAAAGAAAGCGAATGTCATTGTTTTCGTCATGATTTTATCCCACTTTCCACTGTAATATGTACGTCATTCCAGCAAAAATATTATATTCCATATTTATTTCTGAGAATACGTATATTCATTCAGTCACAGTTAAGGTAAAATATACTTGTGATGTAATATTTTAATGAAAATACGGTATTGTAGTTTTCTTTTGTTTCAAATTTAATTTACAAAGGTAGATGTTTTACATCGTCCTGTGCATATCATACCATGCATTTGGCTACTGTGGGCTTGCTATGATGAGGCAAGAGATCTGCCCTGGCAATTGTACCAACACTCAGCTGGTGGTGCATCGTTTCCATTGTTTACTGGTAGTTACTGGTAAATATTTTTCAACCTAACGAAACTATTACCCGTTTAGAGGTCGACCCCCAATTTTTGGCCAAATAATTTGGTCTTAAAAACTCGAACTACACACAGGTATATACGGTAAATAAGGCCATGGGGGGCCAGGGTTTTTTTTTGGGGGGCAAGAATACGCTGATTTTTAACATCCACGGGTATCTCTGTTACCTAACCCCCGTGTAAGTTAAGGGCCGACTGTATTATTATTTTCTTTATTTATTCCTCACATTTACTGGTACAGTATATATTATATTATTTTATGTACAAAGAATAAGTTCTTCCACACGCATCCCTCGCACGCATCCAGCTCAAGTCACACTTCAGGCAGTCCCCCAGTTCAGCTGACTCACAGACAAGTGGTGGCCACCATGGTGGGTGTGTATGCCATGATGTCAACTCATGCATTTATAGCCCAGTAACCCAATGCTTCAACACATTTACTTCCCACGTATGAGACGCTCCAGGGATGAAGCACCAAATTATAAAAGCTGAGAAAAACGCGTTTAAAGTTTTTTGAAGTTCAAACAACAGTAACTTTTTTATTTTTTAAGCGAGAGGGTTCACTTTTTTTTTATCGTGCAGCTGAATCCCTCTCCTAGGGAACAGTGAAAACTGGAAGTTAGTACTGTGAATAGTTATTATTTTATTGCGAGTTGAATGAGAATAACTACCTATGATGTACAGTACAGTTGTTTGATCTTCAAAACAACAATAATCAAATTTTTCTGCTAAATTTTCTTATTATTGTGGGCTAATACTGTAAAACAAGTTAATGATCACCAAAAACAGCACTCGTCTTACACTCCCCCATAAACCCCCCAACCCCCCTCAAAAAAAATGAAATAATAATAAAAAACTCATTTGACTAACAGTATTTATCTTTCCGTCCCTATTATTAGCCAAAGATTTATAATATTGTTAAGTATAACAGTGTGTAATAAGAAGGAAATACCACTACACTCATCCTCCCCTCCCCCCTAACATAATTAACATACAAATACAAAGGCGGAGAAAGTTTGCATAATCTTTGGTAAAAACAGTATTATGACAATAGTATTACAATCTTACTTTGTTTAGTTCCTTCGTTTTATTATCCCTGAAGATCGTAGTAACTTGAAGTTATGTAAATCCTGAGGAGTGCGTATAACTTTAATGGCCTCGTCATAATCAATCACGTACTGTTCTCATGCACGTCACCTGCACCATCGCCAGTAGCACTTGCATCACCATAATCAACGCTAAATTCACCACCAAAATCACTCTAACCAAGCACTGTTGGGGTGTCCACGTGAGCACTGTCGTCACTAAACACACACTCAGGAATACAGTGGTCCCTCGGTTAACGAACGGTTCGGTTAACGAAATTTTGGTTAAAGAATTACCTTACATAAGAATCTTCAATTCAATTAATGAACAAAAATTCGATTAACGAAATCCTTATGAAAATCACGTTTTGTTGTGATCATCAGCTGATCAGCTGATGGGCTACTCTTCCAATTCAGTAATCTGTTCTATGTTTACATTTGTTTCCAATGGAGTAAATATCAATAAAGTAGTGCTCTTTAATATTTTTGCATGTTTTATATTAAAATTATTAGTTATTTTAACATTTATTTAACATATTGATAATATATGCAGTACAGGGAACTAGTTTGTTGTGCGCCCATCAGATGCGTGAGTCGGTCACAAGGCGTCAGTTGGGCTTTGAAAACAGCGGAGAGAGCATCTATTTTGTTGGTGTCTTGAATATTTTTGCATTTTTCATTGAAATTATTGGTCATTCTGAACTTTTGTTAACATATTGATAATATATAGCACAGTGCTTGTTGATTTAAAGAAAATAATCTTAAATTACAGCTAGTGAACTTAAAATTATATTGGTGAAATTACTGCATCAAGCATGGGTTCCCTGAAAGGTGATTTCTCCTCCATCCCCACTTCCTTCTCTTCTCCCTTCTCCTCCACCCCCACTTCTAATTCCCATCATCATCATCAACCAGGAACCTTCTACAGAAACACCTCAAAGTAAGTGAACTTTACTTTGTATGTACTTTTCGGTGAGCTGGAACCAATTACCCAATATCCCATTGAAACAATGGATTCGGTTAACAAAATTTTCAGTTAACGAACGACCTTCTGGAACGAATTATGTTTGTTAACCGAGGGACCACTGTATTGTGAAAAAGTATAGAGTATTACACCACAATTACCAACATCCTTCATGTTGGGTTGGCTAGATGGCTACAAAAGAAATTTTGTAAGTTTGATCTATGTATCAACCCAGCTGCCACTCAGATGCCATTCATTCTAGAGGCAGTAATTTTTGTTGAGGAAAAAATTGCCGCATGACAACCCATCTAACCCATCTTTAATAACAGCTCTCACATTTTTTCTACATTTCGATACATTTTGTTGTCTTATTTCTGATTATTTGTGAAAGGATTTTCCCATTATTAATTATTTTGTGTGTGTGCATGCATGTGAGCATGTGTGTGTGCATGCATATGTGCATGTGTGCATGCGTGTGTGCGTGCGAGCACAGAGTGGTGTAATGCGTTTAGTGTGTGCTCCCTCTCGCTTTCAGCTACCACAACTGGCTAACCGTCGTGGTGAACAGCAAACAACTAGCACAAGTCTTGGCCTTCAAGTACACAGCTTCTTTACCATCAAGACTCCTACTGTGCCTCCTCGTGGCAACACATGGTAACTGAGTGCCTTGTGGGCCCAGGCTAGACCAGCAGGGGATCTCGGAGTAGCAGTGGGCCCCAGATAACTGTGCATAGGCACGCTGGTGTCTGGACACGTCCTGACACCTACCAACCACTGCCCAGCTGCCTTGCAGATTAACCTTGGTAGGTATAAGGCTACGGGAGTAAACCCCTAATAAAAGATCTGCGGTGGAGCCCCGCATCAGGCTGACATGCTTACAGAGTTCCAACAAGACCCCAACAGCGGTATAGGTTTAAGAGGTGACCAACATGGGAACCCAACTACTAAATCAGTGGACGAAAGCAATGCCTGATGGACAGGCTACTAAGGTGAAACCCAACAAACTGGGCTATCGCAAGTCCATTGCAACTCTCCCTCTCCCCAGTCATTGCAACACTTGCGCCAGTGGATCAGGAAAATGGAGAGCCAAGATGTGTTGTTGCAGCCTGTGCTCCTGCCTCACCACATAAATCAAGTCACGTGCAGCCATCATCCAGCTCATTATACTTCTCAGGCAGAGATGACTGCCGGGAGTCTCTAGTCACAACTCTGCACAGATAAGATGGTCGTTTATGCACTGGGATCTAGGCAGCAGTTCAATCCGGTCCTGTCTGTGCGACTGAGCAGCCTCCTTGAGGACCCACTTTGCTAATCCCACAACGGTTCTGACATTCCATGCAGCGATCATAAGAGGTTGTATAATTTGTTTATGTTTGGATCTGTGATTATGATTGTGTTTTCGACCACATACGGATAATGATCTTACTTGGTGCGGTTGCCGAGTCAGGTTGATTCTTTTAGCAGGCTATGTTCAGGGCACCCGCACCCAGTAAGGTCATCCTTATGTGGTCGAAAACTCAGTCATAATCACAGATCAAAACAAAAATAAACCATACAACCTCTTATGGTCGCTGCATGGAATGTCAGGACCCTTCTGGATACTGGCACAAATGCGCGTCCTGAAAGAAGAACCGCTCTTGTGGCAAAAGAGCTGCCTAGGTATAACATCGGCATAGCAGCCATTAGTGAGTCCCAGCTCCCAGATGAGGGCCAACTTACAGAATGGGGGTCAGGCTACAACTTCTTTTGGAAGGGTAAGCCTGCTGCGGAGAGAAACCCCATTTATGGAATTAGCTTTGCCATCCACCAATGCATCCTACACAGGCCCACTGAAATACCTGCTGGGATCAATGAGCGCCTCATAACGCTCCAAGTCCCACTTCTCCATCAGTGCATACACTCCAACACTGGATGCAGAGGATGGCATCAAGGAGGCTTTTTTTTGCTGACCTTGATAGTGCTAACATTTATCCCCAAAGAAGGTAAGGTTATGTTCCTTGGTGACTTCAATGCCAGAGTTGGCAGAAATACTGACATTTGGCAGGGAATCATAAGGCAAAATGGACGAGGCAAGTGTAATCCCAACGGCCTGCTCCTCTTCAACAAGTGTGCTGCAAACAACCTCATTATCACCAATACCTTGTTTAGGCAAGCTGACAAGTTCAAGGGTTCATGGCAACACCCACGATCCAAACACTGGCTTCTCATTGATACATCATTGTCAGAGAAAGAGATAGCCAAGATGTCCTCATCACCCTAGCCATGCGTGGCTCAGACCACTGCGACAGTGATTATCGGCTCGTAAGGGCCAAGCTTTCACTTCATGTCGCCCCAAAACGGTGAAGGCAGCAAGCCTCCAGAAGAGGATCCAGAGATAGCACATGCCTTCAGAGAGCAGTTCAAACTTGGGCTGATAAACAACCCGACAAATAACAACCCAAATCCTAGTGCCGAATGGGGCATTCTCGATACTGTCATGACAAAAACCTGCAGAGACCCTCGGCCAGACCGAATGAATACACCAGGACTGGCTTGATGAAAATGACCCGGAAATCAATGTACTCGTCAATGATAATCATGCTGCTTTAACTGACTGGCAAAACAATCCTCAGTCTCAAACCAAAGCTGATACCTTCCACAAGAAGAAAGCAGCGGCCCAGGGTGAACTTCGCAATCTAGAGAACGACTGATTTAAAAATAAATCTTGTGAAACACAAAAATTTGCAGAGGAGCACAAGATGCACGAATTTTTAAATTCCACTAAAACATTTTATGGGCCAATCATTCATGGCACAGCCCACCTCTGCTCATCCGACAGTAACTCCATAATTAAAGACGATGAAGGCATCCTTCAGCGTTGGAAAGAGCACTACCATTCACTGCTCAACCGAAACACTGATGTGGATGTCCTGACTACCCAGCAGGTCCCTCAGCAATCCTCAAACCCTGGATGAGGTAGCTACTGCCATCAAACAGATAAAAATTAACAAAGCCTCAGGGCCCAATGGAATCCCAGCTGAGGTGTATAAAGCAGGAGGACCTCTGCTTACCAGCCGTCTCCATTCTCTCCTAGAGAATATATGGGAAAAGGAGGAAATCCCACAAGCTCTTAAAGACGCCTCCATTGTCAATATTTATAAGAACAAGGGGGACTGGTCAGACTGTGGCAACTACCTCGGGATCTCGCTGCTGTCAATAGCTGGCACGATTATCGCCGAGTCGTCCTAAACAGACTTCTTCCTGAGGCAGAAAACTTCCTCCCAGAATCACAATGTGGTTTTAGACCATCAAGTGGCACCACTGACATGATCTTTGCTGCCCACCAGATACAGGAAAAGTGCAGAGAACAGCGTCGTGAACTGTACATGGCCTTCATCGACCTAACCAAGGTCTTCGACTCGGTCAACAGAGAAGCCCTCTGGAGGACCCTCAGCCGTTTTGGCTGCCCACCAAAATTCATTTTCATTGTGAGGCAACTCCACAATGGCATGAACGGCAGTGTCCTGTACAATGACACACAGTCTGAGTTTTTCCCTATCCAAACAGGGGTAAAGCAAGGATGTGTACTGGCACCAAATCTCTTTTCCATTTTCTTGACTGCTCTTCCTTATTCGTGCCAGTGCCAAATTAGGCGGCCGGGTGGACATCGAGTACCAGATGAAGGATCTTTTCAACATAAGACGACTCAAAGCAAGAACAAAGGTGTCCGCAGCTTCCATTACTGACCTTCAGTATGCTGACAACCTCACTCTTGTTGCTCACACTGAACGCGACCTACAAGAGATCCTGAACACATATGCAGATGTGTATGCCCACTTCAGCCTTGAGGTAAATGTACGTAAGACTCAGATTTTCTTTCAGCCTGCCCCTGGTTCACTCACACCTCCACCATCCATCCAGCTTAAAGGTACTACCCTCTCTAATGTTACCCACTTTCAGTATCTCGGCTCCCACCTGTCCACCACTGTTATCGCCCGCGGGCTACATGTTAAGTGAAGAAACTGTTTACAATTCAGAATAGCTTACTAAGTGAGATGGAGCTGGTAGAAGCTGTGTGACTGCCTGAAGGACAGTCTATTGCCTTCTACTGTGAAGGCAACATCTTGAATCTCGTCCACAACATTTTCCTGTAGGACATAATATTTGTTCTCATTGGTCTAACCATAGACCCCAAAACGTGAGTGTGATCGTGAACTTTTGAATCCTCTGAGAACTCTAAATAACTTTAATAAGTGTAATTATGTACTGTATATTGATCGTATTATTCAAACTGTGTCCTGATGTACCAGCAGTTGTTATATGTAAATTGTATTCAACAGGTTTTGACCGAATTATACTCATTGCGTCAACGACAAGGGTCTTATTGTACCTGCACAAACCAAAATCGCTCCTATGAGCGATTACAGTCAAAACGTGGGTCCTACAGTCTGCTGATACAGTCTACTGAGAACTGGCGAGTGACTCAACCATCAACGGACCTTCAGCGGGGCCTTTCCCTCGGGCACCCGACACACCCCGCAGCAGGAGAGCGGGGATGCCTTTGTGTGAATTTGTGAATCATCGACTAAAGTGTGATGCCTATAATATAATAATAGTTAACCCCAGGGAAAAGGGGGTTGTGGGTTGAGTGTATGTATAGCACTTGTACGTGTATAGCACTCGTGTGTGTACGTAGAGAAGCGTGACGTCTCTGTAGGTGGGTCCAGTGTCAGATAGGACTGGCCTCGGTGCCAAAATTGTTCGTACGGGCGCTCATGAGTGTTATCGTTCATTCCGGACAGGCACACCGCCTGCTGCGAGGACTGCGTGTCAGGAAGGAGTGGACTCTGTGTCAATAATATTCGTCCGAACACGCGGGAGAGATAGTGATCAAAGCGTACAGCCAGACTAGATCACCAAGTTTAAGAAGGCTGGTGTGTGTGTGTAAAAAAGAAAAAAGAACGATTGTAGTGCACTTTCTGTTAGGAAATAAAGGGCTGTGACAGGTAGGTAATGTTGTGTAAGTAAGTAAGGGCGCCGCAGTAGTGTTTGTGACATCAGTTGTGTAATGAGTCCCTATATTGATTGTGGGGTCTCTGTGGTCATGTTAAGTGTGACATCACCCATGCGTATGGCACGCGCTTGTGTGACGTCACTCGTGTTTATAGCACTGGTTGTGTGATGTCACTTGTGCGTATAGCACTGTGTGACATCACTCATGCATATGGCATGCGCTTGTGTGATGTCACTCGTGCTTATAACACTGGTTGTGTGATGCCACTTGTGCGTATAGCACTGTGTGACATCACTCATGAATATGGCACGTGCTTGTGTGACGTCACTCGTGCTTATAGCACTGTTTGTGTGATGTCACTTGTGCGTATAGCACTGTGTGACATCACTCATGCATATGGCACGCGCTTGTGTGTCGTCACTTGTGCGTATAGCACTGTTTGTGTGATGTCACTTGTGCGTATGGCACTGTTTGTGTGACCTTCACTCGTGAGTATGGCACTGTTTGTGTGACATCACTTGTGCGTATAGCACTGTTTGTGTGATGTCACTCGTGCGTTTGGCACTGTGTGATATCATTCGAGCATATGGCACGCGTCAGAGTGACATCTCCAATTGTGTGATATCAGCAATCGTGGGACGTCACCATGAGTAGTAGCTGATACTAAGCGTTACTGCATACATTTATCGAGCAAGACAGATCACGCTCGTTGTTCTGAGTCATGAACATGGAAGGGAATGAGTAAAAAATGAGTCACTGTCACGTCACAACCACCCCGCCAAGGCAGCATGAGATAAACCTGTCTCCCGAGAAGAGAAGGAACCACCAGACGGAGGGATTGAGGGGCAATTATGTGAGCAATACCAACAGATGCAGCAGATGTTCGCTCACATGACCGCGATGATGCAGAACGTCACCGAAGGTATGAATCGACTACAAAGTAAAGGCAGCACAGAACTAGGTGATAGCAGAGCCAACCTCCAGAAGGAGGACCACAAAAGAATAACTCAGGAAGCCATAGCCACTGAGACACCAGCTGATGCAGCATCATACTTTACAGACGGCTCGATGGACAAAACACCGTAGATCCGGAGCGGCCTTCTACACCCAAGGTCAGACCCTCCTTTGGAGACTTTCTAATGACTGCTCCACCCTACAAACAGAGTTGGTAGCAATCTCAAAGGCCCAAACAAAGCACATTCACCACCTTCTCCGGGTCATCACATGATACCCACCACCCAGATAGCTTAGGAAGTATCCTCCCCAGCAAGTGCGGACCCCAATTCGGGGGGCGCCACTCCGAAACTGACCACGTCCAAGAGTGGGGGTTGGTGGTAAGCGTTCACTGACCGAGGGTCCGCTTACACTTACAAACCTGCAGTATCCTTTCATATTTGCAGGTAGGAAAACCTCCAAAACGGGCCGCCTACAGGCAAAGACCCGTGTCGGACTACGGTCCGACAATCTCAACAACAACGACAACAGAAGATCGTGGAAAGATGTTATCACTATCAGAAACACGACCTTCCTCAAACCGAAACTGAAGAAGCAAACGCTATATACAGCTCCTGCCTGACTTACGACCTACTCGACTTACGACCACTCGCACTTACTACCTGCCGTAGTCGTACCAAAATTTTGTCAAATTACGTATTTTCGAGTCCCAACGTCAGAACACAGAGAAAATTTTCGTTTGGAATTCACTTTAAGATGGCTGGCAAGCTTAAAAGTGAGAGTTTTGTAGTGCTGAGAAGAAAAAAGAGACACCCATTTTAGATTTTCTATGTATTATTTAAGCATTTTCGACTTACGACCATTTCAACCTACGACCTGGATTTGGTTCCCTGACCCCGTCATAAGTCGGGGAAGAGCTGTACTCCAAGAGGAATCCCGGCGCTCAGCTTAACCGCAGAACTGGGAACATTTCACCAGGGGGAGCGCGGAAGTACTTCCGAGCATCAAGCTCGCTCACCGAAACCACTAACATTGATGAAGGACCAAAAGGGCGACCAGCCGAGGTCCGAGGGCTGGTTGAGAAAACTGTTATAAATTATGTGGTTCTCCCAAAGGCCAACGCCGAAGTTCAGCGGAGGAACTTGTAGTGAATGCTGGGAATTCAAGGGACCCTTCCAGCGACACATTGGGATGCCGCAGATACTTGATGCTTTGAAATTAGAGACACTTGTCATCGCCTACGCCAGCTCCGCTAAGGACACTTTGCAAGGATGCCTGCAAATACAAGATCCCAAAGCATGGTACAAGGACGCTTTGGACATATTAGAGAAACGTCACGGCAACAAGCACACTTAAGTCTGTGAGCTAATAAGGTCCAACTGTGAGACTAAATGACGCGAAAGGCCCCCAACAGTTCTCAGACAAACTGGGGAATTGCATGAGGAACTTGAAGGTTCTGGGAGAACAAAATCAGATTGACAAGTATGAATCAATACATACGCTAGCCGAGAGATTCAAGGAAAAGATAAGGGACGACTATGTGAATAAGGTGCATAAATACAAAAGGAAGCAAGGGAAGCCTCCTGGGATCGAGTGGATGTTGGAATTCACTATGGATATGGTCGACAAGGCGGATGAGACCCCAAAGGGACAAGGACCAGAGGAACCAAGCAAAATATATGCAGACTCACCCTCACGCCAATCCTCGTCGAGGAAGAAACTTGTTGGTCTGGTAACATTAGGAATAAAGACAACCAGAGAAACGGACGATGTGGATGGAGGAGAAGAACCAAGAGGCGAATGAGCAGTGGTCACCGGAGCTCTCTTGGATTCAGGCAGCAACAAATCATAATGCACGCGTAGTCTAGCTAACCGGCTGCAGGCAGAGGGAAGGCCATTTTTTTTTCCATTGACATTTTGTGCAAAATATATGAAGTTTACATTCAAAATATTCCCTGACCTGCAAGGAATCCAGAAATGTCAATTATATTATCCTAACTTTAGTCTGAGGTATTATTTATTACTAAACGTTACAATGTAGTGTTTTCACCCAATCATTTCTCAGAGAGGTAGGAGCTAGTGAGCTGGGAAGAGGGGGAGGGGGATTTGAGTCCATTATTTGAATGGACATTAACCTGGCGACTGTATTTCTCTTAAATATTAATTGTGTGAGCATACCATCATAAAATTTAGATGTTATTTTTACTACAACATAGGTATTGTGTCGGAAAAAGTGGAGTTTGGGGGTCGGGCCAGTCTCTATTGGAATTAATCCATATGTTCTGTTGTTCACTTCTTGATTTTCACTTTCGCGGTACCTGGGTTCAAATGACCGAGTAAATCAGGGTACTACT
>NW_024722227.1:21182672-21231426 GCF_018991925.1 Homarus americanus | reverse complement strand
TCTCTTCAACTAGCGCTTTTTCTGTGATTCCAAGCAAATTATTGGTCATTTTGAAATATATTTTACATATTGACAATATATAATGCAGTGCAGTGTTGATTTAAAAAATAATCTTGATACACCAAAGACTAAAATTTTATCGTTGAAATGGTGCCGTAAATTGACTTCTCTTCCACCCAATGCCTTCTCTTCTCCATCTCCTCCACCCCACAACACACACACAAACCCCCACAACACACCCCAAAACCACAAACCAAAAAAAAAAAAAAAAAAAAAAAAAAAAAAAAAAAAAAAAAAAAAAAAAAAAAAAAAAAACAACAAAACAACCAAAAATATATATATATATATATATATATATATATATATATATATATATATATATATATATATATATATATATATATATATATATATATATATATACAGTAGAAGTCCAAAAATCCGGACTGCTTGGGGATTGGGTAGGTCCGGATTTTCGGATTTTCCGGATTCTCAGGCAGTACTTTTAAAACTAAAATTTAAGGAGGAATAAAGATGAGATGAATAGGTACATTTTGATAGTTTATTCATTAGCAAATAAAGCATGCTTCATTTATCAAAACGAGCAGTTTTAAAGAAACAAAGTCAACACTAGACAAAAATGTAAACAAACTGTCTAATACCATGACGAGTCTTGAAATTCCTAAGCCATCCATCACTAAATGTGCACTCTGATTCGATGTTCATTTGCTCCGTAAAAGACTTTGCTTTGGCAATAAGTATCGGCCCAGAAATTGCCATACCTTTTGATCGTTTTAACAAAAACCATTCGTGCAACACTTTATCAAGATTTTCTTATTTGGGCCAATGTAAACTTTTTCTTTCAGCAATTTTAATGTAAGGCTCAGAAGAAGCTGTGAATTCTAGAATTTTATTCTTTGCCTTTTTTATATCATAAATTGTAGACTTTCCAATGTCATATATTTCCATTAGAACAGCATTGCTCACACCACGTTCTAGTTTCTTAATTATTTCAAGTTTGTCACTCAATTTCAATGTGTTCTTCTTTCTCTTCACACATTAAAGTTTATCTACTTTAGGGGCCATTATTATGGGCCTGTACTCTGTACATGGAAAGAGTAGGACTCAAAATTACATACGTTGTCACAGTTTGATTGCTTGTTTTAAAGTGGCGATCGTGTGGTCGTTTGTTGTCGCTGTGCAGCTGTGGCATTCACGCATGCACACATACACACAAAAGATTTATAGTGCCTCAAATTTTACATTTCAGTTCAAGCTAATTACAAACTAACAAAATTAGCTACCTGTAATTTACAATTACAGTATTACCCCGCCTAACGCGGTTTCACTTAACGCGTTTTTTCATATACGCGGTGCCTTGCCAGAGCTGAACTTTCACTTAACACGGATTTTTTTCCACATATACGCGGTGAGTGTCCGGCTCGAGACGCTATTTTTAGATTTGCCCCACCCGCCACCCTGCCTGACTGCCTGTTTTAGCTCATAAAATTCATACAAATTACCCGGCCAGAATATAATTTACATTGCTGGAATTCTTACAATATGATGATCATTTTGAATATAAACATCAAAGATTTTGCATTAGACATACAAATTTTAGATATAATGTTCACTCTGAGTAAATATGTTATTTTTTGTGCAAAATATATGACATTTGTATTCAAAATATTCCTGGTCTTACAAGGAATCCAGCAATGTCAATTATATTATCCTAACTTTAGTTTGAGGTATTATTTATTACTAAAAAGTTAAATATTCTGGTTTTCCCACACATCTCCTTGGGACGGTTGGTGGGGGGTGGGGGGGAGGGAGGGACCGACCGACCATCTGTTACCCTGTGAAGAATATTTATTTTTTTTATTAACTGAAGATATTTGTTTTAGCTCATAAAATTCATACAAATTACCCGGCCAGAATATAATTTACATTGCTGGAATTCTTACAAGTTGATGATCATTTTGAATATAAACATCATAGATTTTGCATTAAACATACAAATTTTAGATGTAATGTTTACTCTGAGTAAATATGTTATCTTTTGTGAAAAATATATGACATTTATATTCAAAATATTCCTGGTCTTACAAGGAATCCAGCAATGTCAATTATATTATCCCAACTTTAGTTTGAGCTATTATTTATTACTATACCTGGTTTTCTCAAAAAATTTCTCAGAGAGGGAAGACAGCAGTGTAGTGTGAGAAGAGGAGGAAAGTCGGTCCATTATTTGAATGGACATTAACTTGGCGACTGTATTTCTCTATTTCTCTTAAGTATTAATTGTGTACATGTACCATCATATAATTAAGATGTTATTTTTACTACAACATAGTTATGTGTCTTCAAAAAGTGGAGTTTGGGGGTCGGGCTGGTTTCTATTGGAATTAATCCCATATGTTCTGTTGTTTCGCTTTTCGCAGGACCTCTGGGTTCTATTGACATACGTTAAGTGAATTTCTTTCAACCTTATATTATTAGAATTATGTAAATTAATTTTTTTAAAGCATTCCATTCATTCCGTAACCCACAAAACAACGCTAAATTAAAAGTTTGAGTTTTCAAAAGTCCGGATTCTGCTGGTCCGGATTCTGGCATCCGGATTTTTGGACTTTTACTGTATATATATATATATATATATATATATATATATATATATATATATATATATATATATATATATATATATATATATATATATATATATATATATATATATATATATATATATATATATATATATATATATATATATTCTTTGAAGCTCACATAAGCGTGGATAAGATAAATCTTGTGATTTAATCCGCGGAAATGAAACAGGTACCTTAGCTTTCGTCTTTTATTCAAGGCGAGCTATTTTCATTGAGAATTTATGAGGATTGGTTCATGACTTGTTTCATTCCACGTGCCAAGAGTATTGTCTGCAACAAAGGATTCCATTCAAGATTTTACTGATTTTGGATAATGCTCCGGGACACCCACCACACCTGGATGACATGCACCTGATGTTAAGGTAGTTGTACATTCCACCTAACACTACCTCTATCATCCAACCCATGGATGAAGGTGCTATTGCTGCTTTAATTAAAGCGTATTATTCTTACGACCTTCGCTCAGGCTGTTGCTGCTACTGAAGGTGAGAAAACGCTCGAACAGTTTTTGGAAGGGTACAACATTTTGTCATGTATAAGAACATTAGTGCAGCATGGGATCAGGTTACAAAACATTCCATGAATGGAATATGGAAGAAAATCCTGAAAGATATATGTGCACAGTTTCAAGGATTTAATGAAAATGAAGTTATTTTGGATATTAGTAACAAGATAGTGGAGTTAGGTAAACAGCTGGAGTTAGAAATTGATACTGAAGATGTTGGACAGTTGGTTGAAAGTGTAGCAGAAGAGCTCAGTAACGAGGATCTTATTGAACTAGATGCACAGAAAGTTGCAGAGGTAGAAGAGACAAAATGTAGAAGAAGAGCCTGCACCCCAAAAAGTTTTCAGTGAAACATATGGCAGAGGCATTGCTACAATTAATAAGAATGCAAATGTTTGATGACATGGATCAAAATTATGGCGTTATGCCAAAGGTTGACAGAATGATCCAAGATGCACTTGCTTGCTACAGAGAAATTTATAATGAAAAGAAAAAAGCAAACTGTGCAGTCTAAATTGGACATCTATTTCAAGAAGTCCCCAGTACTGCTCCTCACGCCCCACCAGTGCTGTCTCTTCTTCACTCAAGATGATCCAATACCTTCAACCAGCAAGTTACCCTGTACATAAACCTGTCTGAAGAAAGCGACATTGATGACCCACAGCCCTGTCTCCTCTTCTGCTTCTTCCAATTAATATAGTCTCCATGTATCCTGTAAATGAAAATTATGGGGGCTCTGTGTGCATTCAGCTGACTACATTTTAAGGTAAGTGCTCAGTCACACTGTATCCATTCCTCATTATTTATTACTTTTACTGTACTGTATCCATTCCTCATTATTTTTTACGTTTAGTGTACTGTATTTCATTGTGAATTTTATTTTTTTGAAAAAAAAAAAATTTAATTTTTTTTTTGAAATTTTTATTTTATTTTTATTTATTTTTTATCTATGTCGGACTTGACCTGGATTTGGGTCCCTAACCCCGTTGTAAGTCGGTCTATATATATACTATATATATATATATATATATATATATATATATATATATATATATATATATATATATATATATATATATATATATATATATATATATATATATATATATATATATATATATATATATTTCATTAGCTAATAAAGCCACGGACTTCTACATACACTAGCATTCCCGTCAGTCATAGGCTTGGGGCCGGGGTTTGAATCCTGGCGGGTTGAGGTGTTGTTATATATATATATATATATATATATATATATATATATATATATATATATATATATATATATATATATATATATATATATATATATATATATATATATATATATATATATATATATATATATATATATATTATTCATACATACATATATACATACATACATATTATACAGCTAGACCTCTACTTACGGTCGGGATTTCTTACGACCTAGTAGTGTGACCATTTTTTTTTTTTTCTATTTTTTTACCAAATGATGCACGTTTTCTATACGAAACGTTTCCAGTTAATGTAGTTTCCATATAATTAGAAAATTTGTAGTCCATGCATTCAGCTGACTACATTAAAGGTAAGTGCTCAGTCACACTGTAAACATTTCCTTATTATTTATTACTTTCACTGTACTGTATCCATTCCTTATTATTCATTACTTTTACTGTACTGTATTTCATTGTAGATTTTTATTAAAAAAAATTAATTTTTTTTTATTTATGTCGCAGTTACGACCATTCGGATCTACGACTGGGATTTGGGTCGTGAATCTGCCGTAAGTCGGGTCAAGCTGTGTGTATATATATATATATATATATATATATATATATATATATATATATATATATATATATATATATATATATATATATATATATATATATATATACACACACAGTATTACCCCGCCTAACGCGGTTTCACTTTACGCGTTTTATCATATACGCGGTGCCTCGCCAGAGCTGAACTTTCACTTAACACGGATTTTTTCCACATATACACGGTGAGTGTCCGGCTCGAGACGCTATTTTTAGATTTGCCCCACCCGCCACCCTGCCTGACTGCCTGTTTTAGCTCATAAAATTCATACAAATTACCCGGCCAGAATATAATTTACATTGCTGGAATTCTTATAATTTGGTGATCATTTTGAATATAAACATCATATATTTTGCATTAGACATACAAATTTTAGATAAAATGTTTACTCTTGAGTAAATATGTTATCTTTTGTGCAAAATATATGACATTTATATTCAAAATATTCCTGGTCTTACAAGGAATCCAGCAATGTCAATTATATTATCCTAACTTTAGTTTGAGGTATTATTTATCACAAAAAAGTTAAGTATTCTGGTTTTCCCACACATCTCCTTGGGACGGTTGGTGGGGGGTGGGGGGGAGGGAGGGACCGACCGACCATCTGTTACCCTGTGAAGAATATTTTTTTTTTTTTTATTAACTGAAGATATTTGTTTTAGCTCATAAAATTCATACAAATTACCCGGTCAGAATATAATTTACATTGCTGGAATTCTTATACAGTTGTACCCCACTTAACGCGGTCAATTGAACCCAGAGGGTCCCGCGTTAAGTGAAATCCGCGTTAAGTGAACAACAGAACATATGGGATTAATTCCAATAGAAACCAGCCCGACCCCCAAACTCCACTTTTTGACGACACATAACTATGATTTTAGTAAAAATTCTATCTTAACTTTATGATGGTATGAAAAAACAAGTAATATAGAAGAGGTTAGGTTAGGAAAGATAAAGGTTAACATAGGAAAAATGAAGGTTAAGTTAGAGAAACTAAAAGTTAGATGTAACACTTACAGTTGTAGAAGAGATGGGTCGGCATACGGGGATGGAGGCTGGTTCCGAGGCAGAGGGCAAATTACTGGCCCTCAGGTGAATCACCATTACTAGGTGAATCACCATCACTGTCACTTACAGTTGTCAGGGCTTCCCTGACAAATCCCTCAAAGTCAACTTCACTTTCACTATCACTGGCTTGGGCTGGCTGTGGTGGGTTGCCGGCGAAGAACTTGGTTATGCTTTGCTGACGGCTGGCGTTGATGTTGTCATGATACACCGTGATGTACGGCTCCATAGCCTGCACCAGCCGGGTATGGAAGACTTCATAGCGTTCATCGTCATTGTCGCGGGAAAGGACGGACTTAATTTTCTCTGCAAACTCTATGGCACACTTAATATCACTATGACTTAAACTAGGTTCTTCGGAGAATGACGCACCTTCTTCCTCCTCTTCACTGGCGTGTTCTTCTTCCAACATCTCGTCGGCAGTCACTTCAGGATCTCTGATCACCTCCAGGATGTCTTCGTTGGTGGTCTCGGAGAAGCCTTCAGCTGTAATATTGAGCGCAGCTTCTCTGGCAAGGTCCACTGCTACTGCAACAGTCTGAACCTGACCAGTCACAGGTTCACTCCTCCTCTCACCTGGTATTCCATGCAACACATGTCTCCATGCGTGACGAATCGTAGCAATAGTCAGCAGATCCCATGCCTCCACCAAGAAGTCTACAGCTTGTTTAACGTTAAACTTCTTCCAAAATTGTTTGACGAGAAGTTCTTGAGTCGCCGCCTCTTGTTCCTTGTCCTCGTCGCTTTTGCTCTCGCTGTCGGTGTCACCCAGCTTACGCAACTCATCCTTGGTGTTGGTAGAGTCGTTCAGCAGCTTGAACTTCTTTGCAGAGTACGCAGCTTTAACATTGCAGATCAACTCCTGGTCCATGGGCTGGATTAATGACGTAGTGTTGGGAGGAAGGAAGACCACTTTTACGTTGGGGTGACGATCCATAAGTAGGGGCGAGTGTCCAGGTGCGTTGTCAAGGAGCAACAAAATATTGAATGAAACATTCTGTTGCTCGCAGAATTTCTTCACGTCGGGAACAAAACAGTTGTCAAACCAGAAGAGGGACAGAGAAGAGGACATCCACGCCTTACGTGCGGTTAGCCAGTGGACATTAAGCTTGTTCATGTCCATATTCTTGTAGGCGTGCGGCTTGCGGGCTGTGTGAATCACTGATAACTTTGGTTTACAGGTACCGGAGGCATTGGTGGTAAACAGGACGGTGATGCGTTCCTTCTGCAACTTCCGACCCCTTACCTTGCTGGCAGACTGGACAACGAAGGTCTTGGAAGGTAACTTTTCCAGAAAAGACCAGATTCGTCCATGTTAAACACCTGGTCGTCGGTGTACTGTCCTTCCTCCATAATCTCACGTAAGAACGGAGGAAAATCTCTAGCCGCCACACGGTCAGCACTCGCTTCCTCACCACCAATGTTGATGTTGGTGATCTTGTTCCTCTTCTTAAACCTATGCAGCCAACCAGAGGAAGCATTGAAGGGTTTGGGCTCTGCAATTCCCAGCTTACGTGACACTGCTGCGTATAGCTCACGTGCGTACTCCTGCACTGAGCGCGTGTCCACCGCCATGTTGCGTCGCGCCTGACGAACCAAATAACTCACCAGCAAATTTTCCACTTTTGCCAGCACCCTGTTCTGGCAATACCTGATAGATGAAGCACCTGCAGACTTTGTGATTTTCATGTGCTCTTTGATCTTGGCTGCATCCTTCTTGATCGTGCGAATCGTAGATTCGTTGACGCCATGCTGGCGCGCGAGATCAACTTGCCGTGTTCCTTTCTCCAAATCTTGAACAATTTGGTACTTCACCTCGTAGCTTAAGGAACGTCGTGTCTTCTTTGGCTTAGTGCCGCTGGGTCCAGGTAAGGAAAGGTCTCTCTCTGGGGGCGGTGGTGGTCCGGCGGAAGCCATTTTACGGAACAATGGATGCGCGTTTACACGGTGTGGCCTTGAGGGATGAAACTGCCGCAGCTAGGTCAAGCATCGTCTCTCCTCCCTCCCTCCCTCCCTCCCTCCCCGGGGTGGTCACGTCATAATACTTTAAGCCAATTACAGCTAGCAGCAGAGGGGGGTAGGGATGCATGGCCAATCACAGTCCGATACGTCATATGACGTCAGTGATAACGCAACAAAGACACACACTGCGCAACCTTACCGCGCCGCTTACCCAAGCGGAGGGAGGAGGAGGGAGAGGCAGGCAGGCGGGCAGGCGGGTGGCGCGTGGGGAAAATCTAAAAATAGTGTCTCGAGCCGGACACTCACCGCGTATATGATGAAAAATTCCGCGTTAAGTGAAAGTTCAGCTCTGGCAAGGCACCGCGTATATGATAAAACGCGCTAAGTGAAACCGCGTTAGGCGGGGTAATACTGTAATTTGATGATCATTTTGAATATAAACATCATATATTTTGCATTAGACATACAAATTTTAGATAAAATTTTTAATCTGAGTAAGTATGTTATCTTTTGTGCAAAATATATGACATTTATATTCAAAATATTCCTGGTCTTACAAGGAATCCAGCAATGTCAATTATATTATCCTAACTTTAATCTGAGGTATTATTTAATACAAAATGTTAAAATTTATTTTTTTCACCCCACATCTCTTGAAGGGAGGATTGGTGGGGGGTGGGGGGGAGGGTTGGGACTGACCGCGCGGTTGGAAGAGGGGGTGAGGCAAGGTGGGGTACTTTGATTGACAGATAGTGTCCTGAAGATTATTTTTTTTTTTATTAATTGAAGATATTTGTTTTAGCTCATAAAATTCATACAAATTACCCGGTCAGAATATAATTTACATTGCTGGAATTCTTATAATTTGGTGATCATTTTGAATATAAACATCATATATTTTGCATTAGACATACAAATTTTAGATAAAATTTTTAATCTGAGTAAGTATGTTATCTTTTGTGCAAAATATATATCACATTTGTATTCAAAATATTCCTGGTCTTACAAGGAATCCAGCAATGTCAATTGTATTATCCTAACTTTAGTTTGAGGTATTATTTATTAAAATTTAGTGGTTTTCCCCCAAAAATTTCTCAGAGAGGGAAGAGCCGCCAGTGTAGTGTGAGACGGGGAGGGAGTTGAGTCCATTATTTGAATGGACATTAACTTGGCGACTGTATTTCTCTATTTCTCTTAAGTATTAATTGTGTGCATGTACCATCATAAAATTAAGATGTTATTTTCACTACAACATAGTTATGTGTCTTCAAAAAGTGGAGTTTGGGGGTTGGGCCGGTTTCTATTAGAATTAATCCCATATGTTCTGTTGTTCACTTAACGCGGATTTCACTTAACACGGGACCCTCTGGGTTCTATTGACCGCGTTAAGTGGGGTACAACTGTATATATATATATATATATATATATATATATATATAATTTTTTTTTTTTTTTAATACGGGCCATCATATGGGGGTATTTTTGGATCATGAGGCTTGAATGGAGCCAAGTGTGACAGCTGAGTTAGTACGCACTGCTGTCAGATGTATGGGAGCCCGCAACACCAGAAGTTCAGTGACCCGCTGAGTACATGTACATTTGTTCCAAGACTAGCACCAATTTTTTTCCACGTGGTTAAAAAAAAAAAAAAAAAAAACTTTCCTATCGCATATGAAATCCCTGAGGGTGTTAAGTCTAGGGGAAAGAAAAACAGTAGTTTATATTGGTTAGCTTGAATCAGAAATCCCCCTCCGGACAACCCCCGCCCCCCTCTAAGAATTAGTTAATGGGTTTTAACTTGTTTAAGAGGCCATTGTTGAAATTATTAATTGAGATGAAGAGATATTAAAATACAGTACAGTACTTTTACACTTGACAACCATGCACTGTACTGTACTTGGTGCCCTTAAAGGATGTGTTTACAAGTGCTGAGAGATACTTAATTCATATGATTACAGTACAGTACTGTATTGACTTTCACACTATTTTACTGCAGGGGTTAAGTTATTGATATGTTACAGTATGTAGTCATTTTGAAACACCTGTTGAGGGGCGTTGATGTCTCCAGCCTTCTTCTTGTTTGTTTAATGTAATTTGTCTGTAGTAAATTAAATACCTTTTACTGCAAATTATTTTTACCACGTAACACCTTCTATATCTGCTGTAAAGTAGTGTTCTGCTGCCAAAATGAAAATAATGGTCTAGATTGGGTCATAACGGTGTATCAAATTGTGAGCTTGGATCCACAGAAATTGAGGGATTACTGTATGTACGGCAATTTGTTTAGTACAGTATTTATATCCTCAGTTAACGGAATGAATCCCAATTCCAGCTGCTCCCCGACTTTCGACTTACGTCCACCCGGACATACGACTGCCTCAGTCGTACCAAAATTTTGTCAAATTACATATTTTCGAGTCCCAACGTCAGTGATTGCGCTGTGTACTGACAAAATTTTCGTTTTTAATTCACTTTAAAATGGCTGGCAAGCTTAAAAGTGAGAGTTTTGTGGTGCTGAGAAGAAATAGAGACACCCATTTTAGATTTTCTATGTATTATTTAAGCATTACAGTTTTACCCCGCCTAACGCGGTTTCACTTAACGCGTTTTCGCATATACGCGGTGCCTTGCCAAAGCTGAACTTTCACTTAACGCAGATTTTTTCCACATATACGCGGTGAGTGTCCGAGACGCTATTTTTAGATTTGCCCCACCCGCCACCCTGCCTGACTGCCTGTTTTAGCTCATAAAATTCATACAAATTACCAGGCCAGAATATAATTTACATTGCTGGAATTCTTATAATTTGGTGATCATTTTGAATATAAACATCATATATTTTGCTTTAAACTTACAATTTTTAGATAAAATTTTTCTCTAGGTAACTATGGTATCTTTTGTGCAAAATATATGACATTTATATTCAAAATATTCCTGGTCTTACAAGGAATCCAGCAATGTCAATTATATTATCCTAACTTTAGTTTGAGGTATTATTTATTACAAAAAAGTTAAGTATTCTGGTTTTCCCACACATCTCCTTGGGACGGTTGGTGGGGGGTGGGGGGGAGGGAGGGACCGACCGACCATCTGTTACCCTGTGAAGAATATTTTTTTTTATTAACTGAAGATATTTGTTTTAGCTCATAAAATTCATACAAATTACCCGGTCAGAATATAATTTACATTGCTGGAATTCTTATAATTTGGTGATCATTTTGAATATAAACATCATATATTTTGCTTTAAACTTACAATTTTTAGATAAAAATTTTTCTCTAGGTAACTATGGTATCTTTTGTGCAAAATATATGACATTTATATTCAAAATATTCCTGGTCTTACAAGGAATCCAGCAATGTCAATTATATTATCCTAACTTTAATCTGAGGTATTATTTAATACTAAATGTTAAAAACTCTGGAAGGGAGGATTGGTGGGGGGTGGGGGGGAGGGTTGGGACTGACCGCGCGGTTGGAAGAGGGGGGGAGGCAAGGTGGGGTACTTTGATTGACAGATAGTGTCGTGAAGATTATTTTTTTTTTATTAACTGAAGATATTTGTTTTAGCTCATAAAATTCATACAAATTACCCGGTCAGAATATAATTTACATTGCTGGAATTCTTATAATTTGGTTATCATTTTGAATATAAACATCATATATTTTGCTTTAAACTTACAATTTTTAGATAAAATTTTTTCTCTAGGTAACTATGTTATCTTTTGTGCAAAATATATGACATTTTTATTCAAAATATTCCTGGTCTTACAAGGAATCCAGCAATGTCAATTATATTTTCCTAACTTTAGTTTGAGGTTATCCCACACATCTCCTTGGGACGGTTGGTGGGGGGTGGGGGGGGAGGGAGGGACCGACCGACCATCTGTTAGCCGGCTGTGTAGTGTGAGAGGGGGAGGGAGTTGAGTCCATTATTTGAATGGACATTAACTTGGCGACTGTATTTCTCTATTTCTCTTAAGTATTAATTGTGTGCATGTACCATCATAAAATTAAGATGTTATTTTTACTACAACATAGGTATGTGCCTTCAAAAAGTGGAGTTTGGGGGTCGGGCCGGTTTCTATTGGAATTAATCCCATATGTTCTGTTGTTCACTTAACGCGGATTTCACTTAACGCGGGACCCTCTGGGTTCAATTGACCGCGTTAAGTGGGGTACAACTGTATTGACTGACGACCATTTCGACTTAGGACCTGGATTTGGGTCCCTAACCCCGTCGTAAGTCGGGGGAGCTGCACTCTGTTATCTAGATAGTTGTTTGACTGATAGTTTGAAAAAATTTGATTGCATTGTTATATTGCACTGTAATTTCACTAGGTATACTGACTTTGTAGTTACACTTGAGTATTGAATAGAATATGAAAAAAATCCTCAGTTATTCTGTGACAACATTGTGTTATCATGTAGAATGTAACTTGGTACGTATTGTAAATGTAATAATTGTGTAAGTAATAATGATGTTTCATGAAGATATAAATGAAGAACCAGCTACTACACTTAACATTATTTTATCATATGTCATTATTGGCTTTCAGATGAAAATTTAAAAAAGTTATGAATTTCACTATGTAAAGCCATATTTTAAGTGGATGCCCTCCACTGAGTGGCTCTTGTTACTGTGTACACCTAGAATGGGGGAACTGTCCACCATACTTTACCTCCATTGGTAGCTGGGGCTGATATTACTGTATAATCATCCATTCCTCTGTCATATCTATCATCTTAAAAGAGAGAGATTGAATGCCAAGGTTGCCTTAAGAAGCAGGTCTAACTACAGCATGTGTCCTCCCAATTGTGTCCACCAGGATTCTAGGATCAATTAAGTTATTTTGGATCCATTCAGTCTTCTTCTAACAAGTATTAAGAGCAGCTACACACGCTTTGTTCTCCCCCAGATTTGCTTATCTACTAATGAATGTTTAGTGTCTACCACTTTTTGACCCTTCAGGAATGATTGTCAGGACCATTCCATAATTTTATCGTATACAGTATACATGAGTACAGTTCAATTTTGTTTATAAAACTTTATACTAAAACTAGGGGGTTGAAGTATACATGAGTATAATTCGAGTTTTTATCATAAAATTTTTATGCAAAAAGTAGGGGGGTCGAACTATAGGTGCATAATATTTCTGATGGTGTAAAATTCATGCATTTCCATGGGTCATTTACTGTGAACGATGGCTTGCCGGTACATTCTCGTGGTAGGCTAACCTTAACAGTAATCTCCTTCATCCTGGGCTTGTCTACCATGCCCCTAGATTCTTCATATACTGTATGTTGTTACTTTTTTTTTTTTTTTTTTTTATATACAGTATTACCCCGCCTAACGCGGTTTCACTTAATGCGTTTTTTCATATACGCGGTGCCTCGCCAGAAGCAACTTTCACTTAACACGGATTTTTTCCACATATACGCGGTCGCGGTGAGTGTCCGGCTCGAGACGCTATTTTTAGATTTGCCCCACCCGCCACCCTGCCTGACTGCCTGTTTTAGCTCATAAAATTCATACAAATTACCCGGCCAGAATATAATTTACATTGCTGGAATTCTTACAATATGATGATCATTTTGAATATAAACATCATAGATTTTGCATTAGACATACAAATTTGAGATATAATGTTTATTCTGAGTAAATATGTTATTTTTTGTGCAAAATATATGACATTTGTACTCAAAATATTCCTGGTCTTGCAAGGAATCCAACAATGTCAATTATATTATCCTAACTTTAGTTTGAGGTATTATTTATTACTAAAAAGTTAAATATTCTGGTTTTCCCACACATCTCCTTGGGACGGTTGGTGGGGGGGAGGGATGGACCGACCGACCATCTGTTACCCTGTGAAGAATTTTTTTTTTTTTTATTAACTGAAGATTTTTGTTTTAGCTCATAAAATTCATACAAATTACCCGGTCAGAATATAATTTACATTGCTGGAATTCTTATAATTTGATGATCATTTTGAATATAAACATCATAGATTTTGCATTAGACATACACATTTTAGATAAAATGTTTACTCTGAGTAGATATGTTCTCTTTTGTGCAAAATATATGACATTTATATTCAAAATATTCCTGGTCTTACAAGGAATCCAGCAATGTCAATTATATTATCCTAACTTTAATCTGAGGTATTATTTAATCCAAAATGTTAAAATTTATTTTTTTCACCCACTCTTTCTCTTGGTGGGGGGTGGGGGGGGGAGGGTTGGGACTGACCGCGCGGTTGGAGGAGGGGGGAGGCTAGGTGGGGTACTTTGATTGACAGATAGTGTCGTGAAGAATATTTTTTTTTTATTAACTGAAGATATTTGTTTTAGCTCATAAAATTCATACAAATTACCCGGCCAGAATATAATTTACATTGCTGGAATTCTTACAATTTGGTGATCATTTTGAATATAAACATATATTTTGCATTAGACATACAAATTTTAGATAAAATGTTTTCTCTGAGTAAATATGTTATCTTTTGTGCAAAATATATGACATTTATATTCAAAATATTCCTGGTCTTACAAGGAATCCAGCAATGTCAATTGTATTATCCTAACTTTAGTCTGAGGTATTATTTATTAAAATTTAGTGGTTTTCCCCAAAAATTTCTCAGAGAGGGAGAAGCCAGCAGTGTAGTGTGAGAAGAGGGGGAGGGAGTCGAGTCCATTATTTGAATGGACATTAACTTGGCGACTGTATTTCTCTATTTCTCTTAAGTATTAATTGTGTGCATGTACCATCATAAAATTAAGATGTTATTTTTACTACAACATAGTTATGTGTCGTCAAAAAGTGGAGTTTGGGGGTCGGGCCGGTTTCTATTGGAATTAATCCCATATGTTCTGTTGTTCACTTAACGCGGTTTTCACTTAACGCGGTACCCTCTGGGTTTTATTGACCGCGTTAAGTGGGGTACAACTGTACAGGGATTAGCCCACCCAGGCACAGGTTGAACGACCCACAACGGGGCCTGGGGGGCGATAAAATAAGAATAGAAAGAAATTAAAAATAGAAAAGAAAAAGGTTATATTAATCTACACCACAAAGATGCCGGAAAACCAGCTTTTTAAAATGAGACATTGTAAGAGTATGGAAACACAGAAGAAGGCAGAACATTCCACAGTTTGGCTGTGTGAGGAAAGAAGGATGCACTATAACGGGTTATTCTAGTATGACCGACATCCACACAGAAACAGTGGGCACCACGGGAAAGACGAGTGTTACTAGCCCACTGCCTTACTGGTGGTACACAGGATGCCAAATCCACCGAACATTGCCTGTTAAAGTACCTATAAAAGAGAGAGTGAAGCAACATTGTGGTGTAAAGAAAGGGAAAAGAAATTATTAAATAAGACAAAATGCCTTTGATTCCATTCTATCTAACAGTTGGACAGAAGAAGAGCCACCCCAGATATGAGAGCAGTACTCCAAGTTAGGATGAAGGAATCCCTTATAAACTTGAAGCAACTGCTCAGGAGTGAAGTAGCTACGGCGTCTGTACAGCATTCCCAGCTCTCGGGTGGCAGCTTTAGCAATGATGTGGATGTGTGGCTTCCATGACATATTTTATTAGAGGAAATGGTGAGGCCTAGCATATCTAATTTAGAATTTGGCAGAATTATTGCATCCTGAAATGTGATTGGTGGGAGATCATCTAATTTGGAAAATGTAATTGGTAAATACTGAGTTTTATTACTAATGAATTTAACCAAGTTTCTACTTCCTCATTCAGAGATGCTGCACAGATCAGCATTGATAAATGAAATGATATCAGCTCTAGAAACAGATCTAGTTTGAGAGATAGGGGGAAGGGGAAAAAGTGAAGAGTAGAATCATCAGTGTAAGAATGGATAGAATTAGTCGTAGTGTGAAATCAATAATTGATAAAAAGAAGTAAGAGAGTAGGTGAAAGAACAGAACCCTGAGGGACACCACTATTGGTAAAGAAAGAGCGAGAGATGGATCCCTCGACAAAAACTGCCATGGATCGGTTCTCAAGGAAGCTAGAGACTAGAAAACAAAGTGGGGTAGAGAAACCATTAGAGGGAAGTTTAGAAAGCAAAGACTTTGGAGATTTTGAGGGCCACGACAAAAATTTCCCCATAATCCCTAAGAGAGGATGACCAAAGATGGGTGCAGAAGGAGAACATATCACCAGTAGATCTCGCTTGGCGAAAGCCATACTGGTGATCCGACAAAAGAGAAAAGCGTTCAAGGTGACGGAGAAAACGTAAGTTTAAGATAATTTCGAAGATCTTAGAGAGGGATGAAGTCAGGGTAATGGGGCGATAGCTAAGAGGGATTAGACTGGTAACCTTCTTCTGGATGGGATGAACCAAGGCATGCTTCCAAGAAGAAGGAAAAATTTGGGTTTTGAGGCAAAGGCAAAAGAGGCGAGCAAGCACAAGGGGGGGGTTTCCGACCTCCCTCCCCAGAAAATTTAAATACTTTTCTTTAATGCAGTATTGTACTCGGGCATTTTAGTACAGCATGCTCTTAAAATTTGTTTGGGTTTGGGTCTGAAAATGGCTACAAATTGCCAAATCTGTGAATATTATTTGGTTACTGGGGAGTGGGGGTACATACATTTTTTTTACATTATCTTAAGGGGATCGTCTCAAAGATGTAGACTAAAAGGGGGGAACATCTGTTCAAAAAAACCATTTTCCGTATCTTCCGGCGAATGTACTAAATGTATAAAAACGATAAATAATGACATAAAGAACACCAAAAATACAGTACGTACAGTATTTTATAGCATACAGTCGGTCCTTAACATACGCGGGGGTTAGGTAACAGAGATACCCGTGAATGTTAAAAATCCGTGTACTTTTTGCCCCCCCCCCCTAAAAAACCCTGGCCCCCCCATGTCCTTATTTACCGTATATACCTGTGTGTAGTTCGAGTTTTTAAGACCAAATTATTTTGCAAAAAATTGGGGGTCGACCTCTAAAAGGGTAATAGTTTCGTTAGGTTGAAAAATATTTACCAGTAACTACCAGTAAACAATGGAAACGATGCACCAACGCACCACCAGCTGTGAGTGTCGGTACAGTCGCCAGGGCAGATCTCTTGCGTCATCATAGCTTGCCCAAAGTAGCCAAATGCATGGTATGGTATACACAGGACGATGTAAAACAAAGTATTCATTTGTTAAAGTTTATTTATAGATACTGTACATAAATTTTTGTTCATTACATTTGAAACATCAATCTTTGTTAATTAAATTTGATACAAAAGAAAACTACGATACCGTATTTTCATTAAAATATTACATCACAAGTATATTTTACCTTAACTGTGACTGAATGAATATATTCTCAGAAATAAATATGGAAATGTAATATTTTGGCTGAAATGACGTACAAATTACTGTACAGTGGAAAGTGGGATAAAATTATGAAAACAATGACTTTCGCTTTCTTTCGTTGTTCAAAAGATTTTACCGTAATCGCTTTTCGAATTGTTTTCAGTTAAAAAACTGTTGTACTCGTACTGTATTACAATAATATTCTATCCTATCATTAGCCTTATAATCCCACAACTGTACATACAACCGCCCCAGTTGTACCAAAAATTTTTCAAATTACAGTAAAACCTCGATTAACCGACCCTAGTTTAACCGACCCTCGATTAACCGACTTTCAGATTAACCGTCAATCCCGAACCCCTAAATTATTATTATTTTTTTTTATTTTTTTTTATTTTTTTTTTGCGGGGATTAGCCCACCCGGGCACAGGTCACTGACCCACATCGGGGCCTGGGGGGGCGATAATGTAATAATATTAATAATGATAATGCTAATAGTAATAATAATACAGTAGAAGTCCAAAAATCCGGACTGCTTGGGGATTGGGTCGGTCCGGATTTTCGGATTTTCTGGATTCTCAGGCAGTACTTTTAAAATTAAAATTTAAGGAGGAATAAAGAAGAGATGAACAGGTACATTTTGAGAGTTTATTCATTAGCAAATAAAGCATGCTTCATTTATCAAAACGAGCAGTTTTAAAGAAAAATAAAGTCAACACTAGACAAAATGTAAACAAACTGTCTAATACCATGACGAGTCTTGAAATTCCTAAGCCATCCATCACTAAATGTGCACTCTGATTCAATGTTCATTTGCTCCTTAAAAGACTTTGCTTTGGCAATAAGCATCGGCCCAGAAATTGCCATACCTTCTGATCGTTTTAACAAAAACCATTCGTGCAACACTTTATCAAGATTTTTTAATTTGGGCCAATGTAAACTTTTTCTTTCAGCAATTTTAATTTAAGGCTCAGAAGAAGCTGTGAATTCTAGAATTTTATTCTTTGCCTCTTTTATATCATAAATTGTAGACTTTCCAATGTTGTATGTTTCCATTAGAACAGCATTCCTCACATTACATTCTAGTTTCTTAATTATTTCAAGTTTGTCACTCAATTTCAATGTGTTCTTCTTTCTCTTCACACAACAAAGTTTATCTACTTTAGGGGCCATTATTATGGGCTTGTACTCTGTACATGGAAAGAGTAGGACTCAAAATTACATACGTTGTCACAGTTTGATTGCTTGTTTTAAAGTGGCGATCGTGTGGTCGTTTGTTGTCTCTGTGCAGCTGTGGCATTCACGCATGCACACATACACACAAAAGATTTATACTGCCTCAAATTTTACATTTCAGTTCAAGCTAATTACAAAACTAACAAAATTAGCCTCCTATAATTTACAATTACTTTTATTATTAGAATTATGTAAATTAATTTTTTAAAGCAACTCCATTCATTCACATAACCCACAAAAGCCCCCGCTAAATTTAAAAAGTTTGAGTTTTCGAAAAGTCCGGATTCTCGGGGGGTCCGGATTCCTGGCATCCGGATTTTTGGACTTTTACTGTAGTAATAAAGAACCATAAAGAAATGCAAAAATGAAAAAAAATCAAGAGTGAGTAACAATGTACCTGTATGTATGTTGTGTTGTCAATAGTAAGAGAAACAATTGAGACCCTGCAATTGCGTGTAAATGAGGCAGAAAGTCAGATCAGCAACCTGGGACTTGGTCACAATTTTTGTGATGACATATGTTCTTTGACTTTTCCATTTTTTATTCACGGTTTCTGTGCTGGTTCATATTTATTTAATAATAATAATAATAATAATAATAATAATAATTAATGGTTTATTGAAAGAGCTTGGCAGCCAGAAGGCTGAAAATATACAGTTACATATTTGGGGAATGGGTTACGAATTACAAATAATATACAAGTAACATGAGTGACACAAATAAGACATATAATAACTAGATGGGGAAAAGCTCAAACTACAGTTCATTTCAACATAGTGACAGTGCAAGGAGTAGTGTTTACTGGGAGTGAATACACTGATTTTATTTACAAGTTGGTGATAATTTTTACAATGGTTTAAGGACTGGGCTTGTTTTCTTATAGCGATCAGTTAAATTACTGCGTATGGGCTGGATCTTGGGATTTGTGGTGTCGAACATGAATTCTCGGACTAAAGGGATCTCAGGTGGTAGTAGGGCGGTCGCCGGGGATGGTGTGGCTTCTTACCAAATTGCAGATGAGGTCGTGGTGATGGTCAGTGAGAGTCGAAAGGGTCAGTGTGTTGAGCGCTTCTTGATATGTGGAGTAGGAAGGGGAGAGAATAATCTGGCATGCCCTCTTTTGCACTTTTTCTAGGTGTTTACGTTGTGTAGCATTTAGGGAGGAAGACCAGGTGGGGGAGGCATAGGTGAGCTTGGGAAGTATGAATGTTGTGTAAACACTGAGGAGCTCGTGTGCAGGAACTCCGAGGGACTTGAGTCGGCGTAGGAGGTGGAGACGGAAACTGGAGGATTTGATAACTTCACTGGCGTGTGGTTTCCAATTTAGTTTGTTGTCTATGGTGACGCCGAGGAGCTTCGTGGAATCTACAACCTGGAGTGTGTTCGGACCTAGAGTAATGGAAGGGGGTGGGACAATAGGAGGTTGATGTGCATAACCATGGTCTTGGTATGGTTGATGGTGACATGGTTGTTGAGTTGGCCCAGTTTTGGAGACTGTTCAATAAATCCTGAAGAAGCGGTATAGTTGGGAGCAGAATTGTTGACGCTGATCCCAATGGTGGAGGCGTCGACATATTTCCAGCGAGCAGGGGTTTCTCTTAGGGCATCATTGATGAGCATAAGGAAGCAGAGTGGTCCCATCTTGGTGCCTTGGGGGACGCCACAGGTGAGTGACTGAAAGGTGGAGACAGCCCCTCGGAAGCGTACAGCTTGGCGTCGGTCACTGAGGAAGTCTGTAAGCCATGGTATAAGACTTCTCCGAAGCCCGAGGTCAATAGCTTTGTTGATGATTATGTTGTGGTCGACTAGGTCGAACGCTTTAGTGAAATCAATGAAGGCGACAGCTACAGACGTTTTTTGTTTCTCGAGATGGCGGTATATGTAATCGAGAAAGCTGACAAGACAGTGAGTGGTGGAGGAAGTTTTCATGTTGCCAAATTGCTGAGGGTCTACAACTCCTGCAATATCAGCATAAGCCCAGTCGAACACAAAACTTTCACAGATTAGGCTGGGTATTGGGGTGATTGCAATAGGTCGTAACTGATTTAAGGATTGTGGGCTGGTTGACTTGGGCACTGGTGATACATAAGAGGTCTTCCAGTCAGCTGGGCATCTGGCTTGACTGAGAGAAGCATTGATGATGGAGCATAGGGGTTTAAGGAGCTCCGGGGAGAACTCCTTCAAAAGTTTCATTGGTAAGTCAATGGGGGTGGTAGAGCGTTTTAATTTTAGTTTGTCCAGGCGTTTTGCTACTTCAAATTCTTCTACTAAGTCAGTGGGAAGGGGGCTGGTAGGTAAGCAGGGAGAGTGGTTGTGTCAAGCCGGGGGAGCGTCTGGCATATAGTAGCGAAATGGTTGTTTGTTTGCTCAGCTGCGTCAACATTAGTGAGATGGCTAAGGAAGGGGAGGGGGTGTGTCTTATTGTTTAGTCCACAGAGTTCTTTAAGCTTACCATACCATTGACTGATGTTGGTCTGCTTCAGGTGTTGTAATTTGGTTGGGTAGTGGGACTTCTTTGCAGTGCGTATTTCGCGGATGACTCGGTTGCGAAGGGACCTGTAGCGGATGTGGTCATTGAGATGAAAGGCTCTGTCTCTCTGTTGCATAAGTCTTTTGATCCGAGGTGTGATCCAGGGCAAGTCAGCTGGGTGAGATCTGACGGACTTCTCGGGGAAGAAGTGGTGGTGAGCTTCCGTGGTGGTGTTGGTATAATTTATCCATTTAGTTTCCACGTCATCCACGCTAAGTACTTCAGTCCAGGGATGGTGAACTATCCACTGCCCGAAGAGGCGCACTGCAGAGTCAGTAATCGGCCTGTAGGTCTTGATGTAGGGTCTCTGTGCTTGAGTGGGAGTGGCAGCTGGGGACCAGAGCACTGATAAGTGTGTGCTACACCCGATAGGAGGCATTGGTTGAGGTGGTTGGTACTGGTCCGCTAAGTCAGTTAAGATAAGGTCAAGGGTATTTTGACCGTGTGTGGGGAAGGTCACAACTTGTGATAGTGATAGCTGGTCCTGGATATCAGTGGTGTCAATTTCATTAAAATCCCCACATAATACTAACTTGGCACATGGGTACCTAACTCTGAGGTGGTCTGAGGTGGTAATGAGATGATTGATAAGAGTGTCTCTGGTGGGTGAGCGAGGCGGATGGTATGCCACACAGATTATGATGGAAGCAGTGTTGCGCGGGTGGGCCCGTAGCACGACACGTACCCATAATGCTTCCACATCTGCTGGGACTTGAACATCCAGGCGTGACGGGCGTAGGTCATCTTGACAGACGAGGGCAACGCCCCCTCCGCGTCTATGTGAACTAAGGTGATGAAAGAGTTGATGTTAATGTTTTAAAGTGAATTCTATTGAAATATGAATGGCAAATGAACAAAAATAAATAGAGGGATTTAAATGAGGTAGGTTAGGGAAAGGTACTTTGAAAATGTATGTCTTATTTCCGTAAACTTTATGTACTATTAACCGACCTTTTCGATTATCCGTCGGCCCCTTTCCCCCATATGTGGTCGGTTAATCGAGGTTTTACTGTACATATTTTCGAGTACCGATTTTAGTGATTGCGCTGTGTACTGACAAAACTTTCGTTTGTAATTCCCTTAAGATGGCTGTCAAGCTTAAAAGTGAGAGTTTTGTGGTGCTGAGAAGAAAAAGAGACACCCATTTTGGATTTTCTATGTGTTATCTTCGCATTTTCGACTTCCGATCAATTTGACTTACGACCTGGATTTGGGTCCCTAACCCCGTCGTAAGTCAAGGAGTGGCTGTACTATATGTTGTGTTTTCAAAGAAAGAGAAACAATTTAGACCCTGCAATTGTGAGTAAATGAGGCAGAAAGTCAGGTCAGGAACATGGGACTTGGTGACAATATTTGTGATGTCGCCCATTGTTTCAAGGGATGTTGGAACCAAAGGCATATTATTTTAGTGGGGTTTTCAGGATAACCATAAGGAGTGAATGATGAGGGAGTCATCGCATTGTTTGGTTCATTTGTGTTCTATTAGCTGGGAGACTGTGTGGATCCAAGATAGTGCATCAGTCTTGGAATCATATTGTATGTAGCTGTATATAAAAGGTCTCCTTCCTGTATAGGGAGGAATATTTATGTCTGATGTTCCTGATTTGAGGCCAATAAATGTGATAAGGGAAGAATGAATAAGATTAGGCCCAAAAGGAGGCAAGACATGATGGACCATCCCTCATACTAGATAAGCAAGTAAAAAGGTGCTTGGTTCTGGGCTCCTGTAGCAGTAGGAATTCAATATCAAACCCTCTATTACTCAGATAAAATTAAGTCCTATTTTTACTTTGTACTACAGTAATAGTGAAGAGTGTAATGCACTTGAGATTGGACAGCTTTGCATATATATATATATATATATATATATATATATATATATATATATATATATATATATATATATATATATATATATATATATATATGCTAGTAACCACAAGGAAAGAAAAGAACAGAAGTTCTAAAGCTTTGTGTAATTCACATCTTCAGGGGTAGTACAGACTGTCTGTACTCACCCTGAAATTCAACAGCACCTACAGTGATTTACTTGCATATATATATATATATATATATATATATATATATATATATATATATATATATATATATATATATATATATATATATATATATATATATATATATATATATATATATATATATATATATATATATATATATATATATATATATATATATATATATATATATATATATATATATATATATATATATTATTAGCTTTAATCCTCTATGTTACTTGCAGACAATTCTTTGAAGCTGGATGATGAGCTGTACGAGGTGAAGCCTGGTCTCTCCAGCTACGCCGATGATCCTGTTGAGGTATTTGTTCCCATTCATATTGCTGGAGTGTGTACAACCTCACATGTGGCTGTCTGAGGTCTCTCCAAGTTGTATGTGACCTGTAGTGTGGCTGTGTATGCTGCTGTGTGTGTGTGATACCGAGTATTGCTCTCTTGAATATAAACTTAATTTTTTTTATAAGAGAGCTTGCTGTCAGAAAACATTGTGGTGTGCTGCTTCTTGTTATTTTTAAATTTTCTCTGTGTAGATGTCATTCTGTATACAGTGGTCCCTCAGTTAACGAACACAATTCGTTCCACAGAGTCATTCGTTAGCCGAAAATTTTGTTAACCTGATATTATTTCAATGGGATATTGGGTAATTAGTTCCAACTCACAGAAAAAGTATGCATATAAAATTACTGTATACCAGTACAGTAATAGATTTAACAAAACATTAAATATAAACTAAATACAGTACTGTACTGTACAGTTTACTGTATAATAATGAATAAAAAACAATAGAATACTATACTGTATCTTAACTTACTTTGAGGTGTGTATGTCGTATTCCCGACAGCTTTGATTATGGTACATATCAAACAACTGATTGTAGAGGCATTTGATGATGACATGCCATATTCTTTACAGAGTGCATTGGTTCTAATGCCTTCTTCATGTTTCATAATAATTTCTGCACTGTATATTATTAATATGTTAACTAAATTTCAGAATGACCAATAATTTTAATGCAAAAATGCAAAAATATTCAAGAGACCAACAAAATCGATGTTCACTCCACTGTAAACAAAGTTAAAGTGAGAAGCGTTGTTGGGTGATTCAATCAGCTGATGTGCGCACAAAAACTGTTCCCTGTACTGTCTGTATTATCAATATGTTAACTAAATTTCAGAATGACCAATAATTTTATTATAAAAATGCAGAAATATTCAAGAGACCAACTTTCTTGATATTTACTCCACTGGAAACAAATGTAAACATACAGTAGGCTCTCGCCAATAACGACTTCCACAATAACGCTTTTGACAATAACGGTAAGTTACAATAGATACCCATTTTCGATAATAACGTCTGGATTCTCTGATAACGGAGATTTTGTGGGAAGCGTCCGTGCGCATCAATGATAGCGTTTGTTTGCCGCCATGCTGATAGCGTGGTTGTCCGCCTCCCACCACTTCGGCTCTGTGGAATACAGCGCTGCACCCAGATGTGAGATTTTCGCCTCTATAACCAGTGGTTGTTAGGGTCGATCAATAATGGCTTCGCATTTTGCCTGTGGGGGTTAGGGAGGTGGTGGGCGGAGTGATTTGCCGCCTGAATGCCGGGAACTTTTAAAGTGAATGAGAAAAAAAAATCCCAAAGCTAAGAGTCAAAGCCACAAGAAGCGTGCTTACTTGATCAAGGATAAAGAACAGATTGTTGAGCTCATTGAAAGTGGTGCATGTAACATTGATATTGTGAGGAAATTGAACTGTCCTGAGTCTACAGTGCAAAAATATTAAGGTAGTGATGGAAATGTGAAATGGGCTATGAATGATAAAAGTGATTGAAACAGGTTGTCAGTGATAACAGAGCATTTTCTTTTGAAATGGTTAGCTTGTAGAATGAAAGACAGTGCAAGTCTTAGTGACCCTCAGATATGGAACAATCATCACAAGCACCTCAAAAACTCCCCCAAGCTGAGTGTTATAATACTCAATACTCTTTGATGATTGATTACCAATTCTTTTTATTTCAGCAAACAAAAAGTTTTAGGAGGGCTTCTAAGGGGGAAAAATTGGGTGAAATTCTTGGGGCGGCAGCACCAATAAACCGACTTTCATGTATTTTAATGTCACACAAATAACGTTTTCGGTGATAACGGCGTTTTTCAGGCACCTATTAACGTTATTGGAGAGAGCCTACTGTAGAACCAATTACTGTATTGGCGGACTGGCCGATCTGCTGATGCGCACACTTGTCGTGGGATTTCGTTAATCGAACTGAAAATCCTTATGGGAGCTAATTCATTAACCGAAATTTTGTTAATCAAACCGTTCGTCAACCAAGAGACCACTTTATTATTATTATTATTATTATTTATTATTATTATTATTATTTATGTTTTTGTTCAATTTGATGCTTATCTGAGGTGTGCATTTTCTTTATTCCGTCCAAAGCCTGCTGCCTCTTTGTTTTTAGCTATGTTTTAGAATGAGGAAAAAAAATCCTTAATTTTGCATTTAGGCATTGTCTTCACTGTTTTATTTAGAATTTTATTGAGTCTTGTTCAGTCACTCAATCAATCGATCAATAAAATCACCTTCCTTATATCTCAGGGTTGACAATGACTGTTCCTCTCTCTAAATGTTTTTGGTCTGTTCCTACCATTGTCCTCCTATCCTCAACTTTGCAAATTAATATTTCTGTTGTTATTCCTTCATCCCTAATTATATGACCAAAGCAGTTCACTCTTTATAATTCTGTAAATTTTAAGTATTACTTGAAGTTTTTAACATGTTGCAGGGAGCCAAATCATTATTGCCATTGCTGGAGCTTGCCAAGGGCCGCATTCCTCGCCAGGCTTGGGCTTCCACACCCTTGGTCTTGAAAGCTACGGCAGGTCTTCGACTCCTTCCAAGTGAGAAGGCTGAGGCACTACTACAGGAGGTGTGTACAATATTCCTCTTCACTCTGTGGTAGTGTACTCCAGTGTGAGAATCCTGGTGTAATGTTGAGGAGAGATGATAGTACAGTACAGTGCTGGTCTTTGTAGCATGCTAGAGCTGGTAACCTTCATCCAAATAAGTTTATCTTATTTTATCATAATTGTGATGTATTATTCCCTAGGGCTCCATTCTGAAAGTTTGCCAAATAAGCTGAATTAACTGATATCTCCTCTGGAAATGTGCTGCTGCTTACTAGGATGTGTTGTAGATATGTATTTTATGTTAAGTCTGAATAGAATTAATTATTGATTCTAAGTTAATTAGTTCATACAGGTGTTGACCATTATACGATTGATTGATATACGATCAATCAGCTTTACGATGTTAAGAAATTAAAGCTAAATACAGTCAACCCTCGAAGATATGGACCCTGGAAATCTGGATTTCGGAACATCCGGACAAAAAATTTGAGGATTCTGGGCTAAGAAGCCTCCTAGAAGTTTCCCTAAGAAACATTCCCAAACCAAAGCAAAGAACATTTTAGGCCCGTGGGCGCTGCTTGACCCGTCAGCTGCTTGGACACAGGTGCCCGAGGAGGTGGGAAACATAAACAGATTTGACAATTGTTGTTTGTGGTAATATTATTTCATTCACTCTGGTAATGATACAATGTTTCTTATTATGTTATCATAGGTAAATGCATGGTTTATATACGGTTATTTGTTTATCACAACATTAGTACTGTATTTTTGGTGTTTCTTATATCATTTATTATTATTTGCCGGAAAATCCGGACAATCGGCTTTTCCGGACAGGTGGTCCCTCCTTTTAGTCCGGATCTTCGAGGGTTCACTGTACTGCTATGTGATGGCCAAGATCAGATTTATGATGGTCACTACCCGATGGGCTCTGATGCTTGTTTACAAAACACGCGTTTGTCAGGCATCACATGTTTCTTCCACAATAACCTTGGTGATCCTCCAAGTGGCAGCTGGAGGATCACAACTTACTACATTATCTCAACCAGAGCCATATAGGGTAAATTAAAGTCAATATTTATTTTGTATAATTTTATTGTTTTTGTCTTCATTTATAAATTATTTGAATTATTTAGACATTTAATTATTATAACAGCAGGATATACAGGTGCTCCTCTACTTATAAACGAGTTACGTTCCTGAGGCTTGTTTGTAAGTCCAACTTTACTCCTGTAGATACCAAACATATTGTAAAAAATGGAAAGATTATGGATATTTAGTACAGCTATATCCTTTAATACAGCTTTAAAACTTGGCTCACTCATCTCCTCTTAGGTAATGTTTGTTCTATCTGGAATTTTCTCCAAAATAATCCAATCTCATCTGCATTAAACACCTGTTCTGGCAGGTAACCCCCCTCAGTGATGATGTTTGTATCTCTTAAAGTTTGTAAGTTGAACATTCTTAAGTAGAGGAGCACCTGTACAGTAAACCCTTGAAAACTCATAATTCAATCTAAATTGGAATGGCAGTAAAATGTTCAACTGTTTGGTGTAGCTTAAGTTGATGGCGTCGCTGAAGTTGATGGTGTAGCTTCAGTTGATGGTGTAGCTTAAGTTGATGGCGTCGCTGAAGTTGATGGTGTAGCTTCAGTTGATGGCATAGCTGAAGTTGATGGCGTAGCTGAAGTTGATGGCATAGCTGAAGTTGATGGTGTAGCTTCAGTTGATGGCGTAGCTGAAGTTGATGGTGTAGCTTCAGTTGATGGCGTAGCTGAAGTTGATGGCGTAGCTGAAGTTGATGGCAGAGCTTAAGTTGATGGTGTAGCTTCAGTTGATGGTGTAGCTTAAGTTGATGGTGTAGCTTAGGTTGATGGTGTAGCTTAGGTTGATGGTGTAGCTTCAGTTGATGATGTAGCTTCAGTTGATGGTGTAGCTTAAGTTGATGGCGTAGCTGAAGTTGATGGTGTAGCTGAAGTTGATGGTGTAGCTTAGGTTGATGGCGTAGCTTAAGTTGATGGTGTAGCTTAAGTTGATGGTGTAGCTTCAGTTGATGGTGTAGCTTCAGTTGATGGCGTAGCTTAAGTTGATGGCGTAGCTTAAATTGATGATGTAGCTGAAGTTGATGGTGTAACTGAAGTTGATGGCGTAGCTTGAGTTGATGGTGTAGCTTAGGTTGATGTGAGCTGAAGTTGATGGTGTAGCTTAGGTTGATGGTAGCTTAGGTTGATGGCGTAGCTGAAGTTGATGGCGAGCTTGAGTTGATGGCGTAGCTTCAGTTGATGGTGTAGCTTGTTGATGGTGTAGCTTAGGTTGATGGCGAGCTGAAGTTGATGGTGTAGTTGTTGATGGTGTAGCTTGGTTAATGGTGTAGTCGTTGATGGTGTTGCTTCAGTTGATGGCGAGTTTGCTGATGGCGTAGCTGAAGTTGATGGCGAGCTTGTTGATGATGTAGCTGAAGTTGATGGTGTAACTGAAGTTGATGGCTAATAAGTTGATGGTGTAGCTTAGGTTGATGGCGTAGCTGAAGTTTATGGTGTAGCTTAGGTTGATGGTGTAGCTTAGGTTGATGGCGTAGCTGAAGTTGATGGCGTAGCTTCAGTTGATGGTGTAGCTTAAGTTGATGGCGTAGCTTAAGTTGATGGCGTAGCTTCAGTTGATGGTGTAGCTTGTTGATGGTGTAGCTGAAGTTGATTGTGTAACTGAAGTTGATGGCATAGCTTGTTGATGGTGTAGCAAGTTGATGGTGTAGCTTAGGTTGATGGCGAGCTTGTTGATGGTAGCTTGTTGATGGTAGCTTCAGTTGATGGTGTAGCTTGTTGATGGTAGCTAGGTTGATGGCGAGCTGAAGTTGATGCGTAGCTTAAGTTGATGGTGTAGCAGAAGTTGCTGGTGTAGCTTAAGTTGATGGCGTAGCTGAAGTTGATGGTGTAGCTTCAGTTGATGGTGTAGTTGTTGATGGCGTAGCTTAAGTTGATGGCGTAGCTGAAGTTGATGGCGTAGCTTCAGTTGATGGTGTAGCTTAAGTTGATGGCGTAGCTGAAGTTGATGGCGTAGCTGAAGTTGATGGCATAGCTGAAGTTGATGGTGTAGCTGAAGTTGATGGTGTAGCTGTTGATGGTGTAGCTTCAGTTGATGGTGTAGCTTGTTGATGGCATAGCTGAAGTTGATGGCATAGCTGAAGTGATGGCATAGCTAAAGTTGATGGTAGCTGAAGTTGATGGTGTTGCTGAAGGATGGTAGCTTCAGTTGATGGTGTAGCTTGCTGATGGTGTAACTGAAGGATGGTGTAGCCAGTTGATGGTGTAGCTTAAGTTGATGGCATGAAGTTGATGGTGTAGCTGAAGTGATGGTGAAGCGGAAGGATGGTGTAGGAAGTTGATGGTGTAGCTGAAGTTGATGGTGTAGCTTGTTGATGGTGCAGCTTGTTGATGGCGAGCTGAAGTTGATGGCGAGCTGAAGTTGATGGCGAAGCTGAAGTTGATGGCGAAGCGAAGTTGATGGTGTAGCTGAAGTTGATGGTGTAGCTGAAGGATGGCATAGGAAGTTGATGGCATAGCTGAAGTTGATGGCATAGCGTGAAGTTGATGGCGAGCGAAGGATGGGTAGCTGAAGTTGATGGTAGCTGAAGTTGATGGCGCTTAAGTTGATGCATGAGCTGAAGTTGATGGCGAGCTTGTTGATGGCATAGCTGAAGTTGATGGTGTAGCTTCAGTTGATGGTGTAGCTTCAGTTGATGGTGTAGCTTAAGCTGATGGCGAGTTTAAGTTGACGTATGAGTCAGTTGATGGTGTAGCTTCAGTTGATGGTGTAGCTTCAGTTGATGGTGTAGCTTGCTGATGGTGTAGCTAAGTGATGGTGTAGCTGAAGTTGATGGTGTAGGAAGTGATGGTGTAGCTTGTTGATGGTGTAGCTTGATGGTGTAGCTTGTTGATGGCAGCTGAAGTTGATGGCGAAGCTGAAGTTGATGGCGAGCTGAAGTTGATGGCGTAGCTGAAGTTGATGGCGAGCTGAAGTTGATGGCATAGCTGAAGTTGATGGTGTAGCTGAAGTTGCTGGTGTATGAAGCGGTGTGGAAGCGAAGTTGCTGGTAGCTGAAGTTGATGGTGTAGCTGAAGTGATGGTAGCTGAAGTTGATGGTGTATGAAGTTGCTGGTGTAGCTGAAGTTGATGGTGTAGCTGAAGTTGATGGTAGCTGAAGGATGGTGTAGCTGAAGTTGATGGTGTAGCTGAAGGATGGTGTAGCTGAAGTGATGGTGTAGCTTAAGTGATGGTGTAGCTTGCTGATGGTGTAGCTTAAGTGATGGTAGCTGTTGATGTAGCTTGTTGATGGTGTAGCTGAAGGATGGTGTAGCTGAAGTTGCTGGTGTAGCTGAAGTTGTGTAGCTGAAGCGATGGTGTAGCTGAAGGTTGGTGTAGCTGAAGTGATGGTGTAGCTGAAGTTGCTGGTGTAGCTGAAGTTGCTGGTGTAGCTGAAGTTGATGGTGTAGCTGAAGTTGATGGTGTAGCTGAAGTTGATGGTGTAGCTGAAGTTGCTGGTGTAGCTGAAGTTGATGGTGTAGCTGAAGTTGATGGTGTAGCTGAAGTTGATGGTGTTGCTGAAGTTGATGGTGTAGCTTCAGTTGATGGTGTAGCTTGGTTGATGGTGTAACTGAAGTTGATGGTGTAGCTTCAGTTGATGGTGTAGCTTAAGTTGATGGCATAGCTGAAGTTGATGGTGTAGCTGAAGTTGATGGTGTAGCTGAAATTGATGGTGTAGCTGAAGTTGATGGTAGCTGAAGTTGATGGTGTGCTTGTTGATGGTGCAGCTTGCTGATGGCGAGCTGAAGTTGATGGCGAAGCTGAAGTTGATGGCGTAGCTGAAGTTGATGGAGTAGCTGAAGTTGATGGTGTAGCTGAAGTTGATGGCGAAGGAAGTTGATGGCATAGCTGAAGTGATGGCATAGCTGAAGTTGATGGCATAGCTGAAGCGATGGCGAGCTGAAGTTGATGGTGTAGCTGAAGTTGATGGTGTAGCTGAAGCGATGGCGAGCTTAAGTGATGAAATAGTTGATGGCGTAGCTTGCGATGGCATAGCTGAAGTTGATGGTGTAGCTTCAGTTGATGGTGTAGTCAGTTGATGGTGTAGCTTGCTGATGGCGTAGGGCTTGTTGATGGTGTAGCTTCAGTTGAGGGTAGCTTCAGTTGATGGTGTAGCTCAGTTGATGGTGTAGCTTAGCTGATGGTGTAGCTTAAGTTGATGGTAGCTGAAGTTGATGGTGTAGCTGAAGTTGATGGTGTAGCTGAAGTTGATGGTGTAGCTTGTTGATGGTAGCTTGCTGATGGTGTAGCTTGTTGATGGCGAGCGAGTTGATGGCGCTGAAGTTGATGGCTGAGGCTTGTTGATGGCGAGCTGAAGGATGGCGAGCTGAAGTTGATGGCATAGCTGAAGTTGATGGTAGCGAAGTTGTTGCAGCTGAAGTTGCTGGTGTAATAGTTGCTGGTGTAGCTGAAGTTGATGGTGTAGCTGAAGTTGATGGTGTAGCTGAAGTTGATGGTAGCTGAAGTTGCTGGTGTAGCTGAAGTTGCTGGTGTAGCTGAAGTTGATGGTGTAGCTTAAGTTGATGGTAGCTGAAGTGATGGTAGCTGAAGTTGATGGTAGCTGAAGTTGATGGTGTAGCTTGTTGATGGTAGCTTGTTGATGGTGTAGCTGAAGTTGATGGTGTAGCTGAAGTTGCTGGTGTAGCTGAAGTTGCTGGTAGCTGAAGTGATGGTGTAGCTGAAGTTGCTGGTGTAGCTGAAGTGATGGTAGCTGAAGTTGCTGGTGTAGCTGAAGTTGCTGGTGTAGCTGAAGTTGATGGTGTAGCTGAAGTTGATGGTGTAGCTGAAGTTGCTGGTGTAGCTGAAGTTGATGGTGTAGCTGAAGTTGATGGTTTAGGCCTTCGAATAATAAAATTGTCTAAAGAACCTTGCACAGCTGCTTTCTTATTCCCATTATGCATCTTCATGTAGAGGTCATATGCATTTTTCACGTCCCTGTTTATTTTAATACTTCGTTCTGTTAATGGATCCATTTCAGAAAATATGTTCATCCTTTGCTCCATGTGAGCAAATGCTTCTGCCAAACACTTAGTCATAAATATGTGAGAAGGTGAGGAAGGGGTAATCTGTTGGTGTGTTTGTGTTCCTGTCGTGCTTCTGTTCAAGTTGAATAAGTTCTTCATTAGTCAGGTCTTCTCTGTGACTGTTTAACAGCTCTTCAACATTCTCTTCATCAACTTCTTCAAATCCTACATGTGCTTGGTAAGCTCACCAATATTTCTTTGAATGTTTGGCATGGTTTCCTCAAAACCTTTAAAAGGACCGCCAAGCTCCGACTGTTGTTTACTGGTGATGCGACACACTCATTAGCCAGGCAGCTTCTTTGTGCAAGGAACTTTTTTTTATCATGCATATCGGGATTTAGTTATTATTTATATGAAAATGTAATTTTATTTATTTTTATTATATTTTGGTAGTAAATACGAATGAAATAAGGACGTAAATTGAATTGGGTCCTAAGTTAACTAGGGTTTTAAATATGAAAAATTGTCGGTCGAACCGTTGTTATCAGAGGTTTTACTGTATTTGGGTGGGGCAAAAGACTGGGAGGAAAGTAAGTGCCTTGATAATTCGGGTTTATTGTAAAACTTGTTTGGGCTCTTCAGGGTCTCAGAAATGGAACCTATTTTGCCTCTTATGTTTTTAAGATTGTTTTATGATTGATCACCTTACGATGGCTTTTTGTTGTCCCTAACCCCATCGTATAACAGTCCATACCTGTACTAGTATATGAAACAATAAGGGCAGATGCCTAAACTATGTAAATTTATGAAAAGCTGTGAATTATTACACTTTTATATAAATTTATATATATAAATTTATAAGACTTAATAAATAAAGCTTGGAAGGGGTAAGGGGAATCTTGTATTAACACTGGTTGTGGAACATTGAACAGGCTACTTCACTGTAACCTCCTTTCAAAGTACATGACTTGTCAGGGTAGCAAATTAGAGAACTGAGGCATCACCTAAAGCAGGGGCGTAATCGCCAAATGTGTGAATTTGAGATGAGGTTTTTCCCATTTTCTATTTTCATTTCTCCATCAATTGGTACAGTAAGTCCCCCATTGAATGAAAGGGTTAGTTTCCACTAAAATGCTTTCGTTAGGTGGATTACATTCATCAAAACCATTTTTCCCAGATAAATTAATGTAATAAGGGGGTATGTGTTCCTGTACTAAGCTCTGTGATAGATTAATATACTGTACTCAGCTCTGTGACAAAATAATTAAACACATCAAAATATTGAAGATATAAACAATAAAACCTGTTAAACATAAAGGTATATAAACAGAGTTGTCAATTGTTGTTTGTGGTAATATTAATTCATTTACTCTAGTAATGATACAATGTTTATTATTATGTTATCTTAAGAAAATGAATGGTTTATATAATTTGTTTATCACTGAGCCCATCATTACTTTCAAATTAGACTACAGTGAGTTCTGCTATAACGCGTGTTTTGACAACGCGAATTGGCTCTAACGCGATTTATGAATAGAGGAACGATATTTGTATAACGCAAACGCTTGTTTGCTGTAACGCGATTTTTGCTTACTATTTCTCCAATTTTGTGGTATTAACTGTGAATATGGTAAAGAAGAATATCTCCAAGAAGCGTTCTGGTGATCGCATTCCTGGTGATGATCGTAAAAGAAAGGCTATAACACTTGAAGAGAAGCTTGATGTTATCAACCTCAAAATCACCCTTCTCCCCCATCAAGTTATATTCATATTTTTTCAAGGTAAAGTGTTACATTTACTGTATGATTTCATTATTAGATATGAATGTAATATTTATTTAGACTGTGCTAACCTTTGTGTTAGGCTAACTACTAAATTTTTTTCGATTTCGAGTAGTAATCTGCACCTAACCCTATTTTCTCCATAAGCCCTGTTATTTCTATGACGTGAATTTCTATAACATGATGTTTTACAAGAACACAACTATCGTGTTATAGCAGAACTGACTGTACATACAAGATATATATTTCACCCATATATACGCCTGGCTATGCCTAGCAACGGGAGCGGGTAAAGGGAGTGAATGACCCCTAGTTGAGTGTCATCTGCAGTTGTAACTCTCCTCACTCCCTGCCATGTTTCACTGGATTTACTGTTATTATTAGTGTGTACTGATGGAATAGTGCTTATTGGTGATTAATCATGGCATTGTAGATCGTCTAGCTCATCATTGTAACCACCAGGCTAATGGGCCAAGCTGTAAGGTGTTAGCTGGCTCAGTTAGGGAGGGGAGGGATGGAGTGTTGCTATGGTGAAGCAGAGAGTGTATGCAAATGGCAACTGTGTTAAACTTTCATTTGGCTTTTATTTACTGGTTTAGCAATAAGTACAGTATTTTTTGTTGTACAATATTGTATCATGAATGACAGTCATAGTAGAGTGAGAGGGATGGAGAATGTCAGTGAGATGCAGTGGGAGAGAGGGAGGAAGGTGGTGGTGGTGAGGAGTAGATGATGCGTCAGTTGGTTTGTTTGGTAACACTGGCTGCAGGACTGCCTGACACAATTGACCAGCTGATGTCTACCCACAAAATTAAGTGTAAATATAAATGAGGTGCCGAGTGCGACAAGGGGCCAAGCACCAAAAATCACAATCAAGAATAATGCTCTTAACCCTTCAAGGTCTTACTAATCTTGGGAAGTCTCCCTTCAGAAACTGAAAACAGTAGGGTCAGGATATATTACAAGATAAGGTCCAACTATGTTCGCTATACTGTATACTAAATCGCAATATAGTATTAACTGTAACCAATGGGAAAAATAGGGTTAGGTTCTGGAGGCCAATAAAAGTGACTAAACTTGACTTAACGAGTTTATTTTCTTAAAAACTAAAGCACCAATGAACACTAGACTATGGAACACCAGACTCGGCAGCTGACGGACGCACCATCCCGGTAACACCAGAATAGGCAGCAGACGCCACTCTCACTTGACAATCCCACACCTACATAAACGAACAAACCATAAATATTAGTTACAGTATTAAATCTTTTCCATTAAGCTTTCAGTTTTCTTCACTTCACTTTTCATGTCACTAGCAACCCATTTACACTCACCTTAGAAGTTGTAATCTACAGCAGAGTCGGCTGCTGACTCGTCACTCACAGCCAGCCTCCTCCTCGTCATGCAACAGCTGTGTGTCTGAACACAGAACTGTAAATAAAACATATTATGTTTTAGTGCATGTTTTCATTCATATTTTTTTTTCACATGGAAATATGAACCGTATATACTCGTCTATAACCCCCCCTCGTTTATAGGTCGACCCTGATTTTTTGACCAAGAAATCGTTAATTTATGATATTCCTCATTTATAGTTCGACCCACGTTTTTGAGGGTAATGGAACAACAAAACCTTCGGTAAAAACGCTCTACGTCCTATAAACTGAGGCTCGCCGTGCCTGAAACACGAGTGCCGAAGGCAAATTGTTTACCATTTATTATTATGACACTTTACACTGAAACGCGGGTAGTTTCAACAAAAATATTGAAACTATTACGCATGTATAGGACGACTCTCAATTTTTTGCCTCAAAATTTGGTCTTAAAAACTCGAACTATACACGAGTATATACGGTAAACATAATTTGCCAAAAGGAGTGTAAATGTGATGACTCATCAACATCATCGCCTGCCTCCTCACCGCTTCAGTTAGTATGCGTAGCGCCTTTCTGCACCCCTGACGGTCCTGCCTGCACCTCAGATGGTTCTGCCTGCACCTCAGATGGTCCTGCCTGCACCTCAGATGGTCCAGCCTGCACCCCTGATGGTCCTGCCTGCACCCCTGATGGTCCTGCCTGCACCCTGGCGGTCCTGCCTGCACCTCAGATGGTCCTGCACCTGCACCTGCCTGCACCTCAGTGGTCCTGCCTGCACCTCAGATGGTCCTGCCTGCACCTCAAATGGTCCTGCCTGCACATCAGATGGTCCAGCTTGCACCCCTGACGGTCCTGCCTGCACCTCAGATGGTCCAACCTGCACCCCTGACGGTCCTGCCTGCACCTCAGATGGTCCAGCCTCCACTTCACCTGTAAATAATAACATGCACAGGAATCATTAAAACTTAATTTTTATCTTCGGCAAAATGCACTCAGCCGAGACTCTACGCAGACAGCTGAGAGGGTGTAGCACATATGAACTGAGTCTCGTGACCACTCACCACCACTGGACACAACTATACAACTCATTTTTTTTTTTTCACTTTTTCAATAAAAAACACAAACATACACTTACCTAAAGAGTGAGAATGGGGCTGGGAGTAGGAAATGATGGACTTCTGCTTCTGATTGGCTATCTTCCTGTCCAGCAGATGACTGTAGGTCGAAGAGAGCCTGTACAAGCTGTCTATATGCTCTGTAGCCCTCTCCACATCAGGATCATTGTCCCTAACACACTTGATGACAGCACACACTAAGGATATGTATTCCTTAAGTTGTGTGATTTTCCACTCTTTCTTTACCTGTGGGGCTCATCTTCGGCTTCCTCCTCTTCCTCGTGTGTCTTAGTCATTTCAGCTAACTCTAGGGCTTCTTCAGTCGTTAGTGGATCGTCCATATTCTGTAGCAGTTCGTCCACATCTTCTTCGGCGACTTCTTTGAACCCTGGATCTTCTCTTATTTTCTTGCTAAGCAGAACTATTTCTCTCAGCTCTTCATCCTTGGTAAAGCCTTTGAAGGTTTGGACAACATCAGGCCACAGAGGAAGCCAAACACCATTCAGGGCTTGTTCAGAGAGGGATTTCCAGCTCAGTGCAATGTTTGTGACGGCATCATTGATTGTTAAATTTTTCCAGAATTGCCGCACAGTCCGTTCTTGGTCAAAACTCATTGCATCTGCTATTTGCGTCATTGTCGTCTTCAAATACAGTACAGGTACATACGTTTGAATAAGGCAATGGCTATCTGATCCATAGGCTGAATAAGAGAGGTGATATTAGGGGCTGAGTGACTGCTAGCATTATCCACAACGATCAGTACCTTATCACTGATTTTCTTGATGTACGGGGTGACATGATTAATAACCAGTCTTCAAACACATCTCCAGTCATCCTGGCTTTCTTGTTAGATTTCCATATGACTGGGAGCCAAGGTAAATCCTGGAGCTTTGGCTTCTGCTTTCATTAATTACAGTCGGCCCTTAACATACGCGGGGGTTACGTAACAGAGATACCCATGGATGTTAAAAATCCGCGTATTTTTGCTGCCCCCAAAAAAAAACCCTGGCCCCCCATGTCCTTATTTACCGTATATACCTGTGTGTAGTTAGAGTTTTTAAGACCAAATTATTTGGCAAAAAATTGGGGGTCGACCTCTAAATGGGTAATAGTTTTGTTAGGTTGAAAAATATTTACCAGTAACTACCTGTAAACAATGGAAACGATGCACCAACGCACCACTGGCTGTGAGTGTCGGTACAGTTTCCAGGGCAGATCTCTTGCGTCATCATAGCAGGCCCAAAGTAGCCAAATCCATGGTATGGTAGCACAAGACGATGTAAAACATAAAGTATTCATTTATTAAAGTTTATTTATAGATACTGTTCATAAATTTTTGTTCATTACATTTGAAACATCAATCTTTGTTAATTAAATTTGAAACAAAAGAAAACTATGATACCGTATTTTCATTAAAATATTACATCACAAGTATATTTTACCTTAACTGTGACTGAATGAATATACTTATTCTCAGAAATAAATATGGAAATATAATATTTTTGCTGGAATGACATACATATTACAGTGGAAAGTGGGATAAAATCATGACGAAAACAATGACTCGCTTTCTTTCGTTATTCAAAAGATTTTACCGTAATCGCTTTTAGAATGGTTTTTAGTTAAAAACTGTTGTACTCGTACTGTATTACAATATTATTCTATCCTATCATTAGCCTTATAATCCCACAACTGAAAACCATTCGAAAATCGATTACGGTAACATCTTTTGAACGAAAGAAAGAGAAAGTCATTGCTTTCGTCACAATTTTATCCCACTTTCCACTGTAATACGTACATCATTTCAGCAAAAATATTACATTTACATGTTCTCAGAAATAAATGGTAGTTTTGTTGAAACGTAATGTACAGTATTTAATAATAAAATGCAAAAATAGCTATAAAAACAATTAATGCACCCGTAATGTACTGGCTGGCGTCTCCACTCGTCCCTGCTCCTGCGTCCAAGGTCACCACTCCTCCCAACTCGCTGCCTCCTCCACCTCCTCACCGTCACTACTGCCGACAACAAACACAAATGTTTTGTGAATAACTGCACCACCACTTCCTATGTACAGTACTGAACTGTACTGTGCTGTGCATTTTTACAAACAATAAACATGGCAAGAAAAGCTATTAGAAAAAAGAGATAAAAATTTCACTTCACTGTACCGTACCTATCCTCGGCGACAGGACGGGGGTTATCGGGCTCATCGTCACTCAATTCCATAACGGGTGGTGAATTGGGGGCGACGGTGGATTCAGCTGCTTCCTCACTGCCGCCAGTGATTGATGGTGTTAAATCTCTCCTTCGGCGATCAAAGAACATGGTGATGGGGAGTTGTCGTCTCTTTCATTCATTTCTTCCATGATGTTTTTGTATGGAGCAAAAAGTCATCCATCCCTCGCATGAATTTCAGGGCACGCACCATGGAGGGGTCCATACTATAGGCCAGGTTATTCAGTGCCTCAATATTCCTGGTCATCTCCCCCAACTTCTCCAACGTTATTTCTTGGTGCTGTTCCTCTTCCTCTTTCCCTTTCGCTTCCTTTTCCTCTTCCTTGCCTGAGTCTACTAACTCCTGTAGATCCTCCTCGGTCAGCTCAGTGTCGTGCTCTTCAATTAGCTCCCTAATCTCGTCCTCTGCCATGTCCTGGAAGCCTTCAGCAGCCACTTTCCTTGACAGGACCAGGGTCTTTCTGAATATTTTCATTAAAATCCATCAAAATCATTTTCCTTGTCATCGTCTTAAGCACCAAACAGCTCCTCCCAGTCTTCTCATTGAACAGGGCTAGAGGGTACGTGTTTTTTTAATCGTTTTCAATTAAAAAATTGTTACAGCACATGTATATTTTACCTAAACTGTGCCTGAATGAATATATTCTCAGAAATAAATAGTAGTTTTGCTGAAACGTGATGTATTTCAATGTAAAATAGGATAAAATACATGACGAAAACAAAAGACTTTAGCTAACCTTCCGATGTTCAAGAGATGTTACTCGTTTTTTTAATAGTTTTCGGTTAAAATACTGTTATATTACAATGATATTCTATTCATACTGTGCTTGATATAATGCATTCACGGAAATGTAATATTTTTCCTGAAATGACGTACGTATTACAGTGGAAAGTGGGATAAAATCGTAACGAAAACAATGACTTTCGCTTTCTTTCGTTCAAAAGATGTTACCGTAATCGCTTTTCGAATGGTTTTCAGTTAAAAAAAACTGTTGCATCACAAGTGAATTAGGATAGAATATTATTGTAATACAGTACAACAGTTTTTTAACTGAAAACCATTCGAAAAGCGATTACGGTAACATTTTTTGAACGAAAGAAAGCGAAAGTCATTGCTTTCGTCACTTTCCACTGTAATACGTACGTCATTTCAGCAAAAATATTACATTTCCATATTCTCAGAAATAAATAGTAGTTTTGCTGAAACGTAATGCATTTCAATGTAAATTAGGATAAACTACATGAAAACAAAAGACTTTACCTAACCTTCCGATGTTCAAGATATGTTACTCGTTTTTTTAGTAGTTTTCAGTTAAAATACTCTTATATTAGTGATATTCTATTCATACTGTGCTTGATATAATACATTTACGGAAATGTAATATTTTTGCAACTACAATGCTGATGTCAACACAAGCGTGGTTACAGCGAAACTGACTGAGTGAGGGAGAGCTATGCGTGTGTGTGTGAGGTTGCGGGAGCGGGTGGTGTCCCGTGTTCGGTGCCGCGTGTGAGTTGAATGGCACGCGATTTGAATGTACTTCAATTACTTCAATGTACAGAATATTCCTCCGGCGGGGCAATCCGCGTATTTGCAAATCCGTGTATGCTAAACCCGCGTATGTTAAGGGCCGACTGTATGTCTTCTTTGGCATCTTTTTCCAGTTTAGTCCTGTCTCATCACAATTCCAGATTTGGTCTCTGGAGTATAGCCACTTTCATCAACCACTTTTTTCCAATCCATCTTAACTTTTTCTGCTGCAGCTGTGTCGGCAGATGCAGCTTCCCCTGACAGAGACATTCAGCGTAATTCAGCTCTCTTGATGAAGCTGTGAAGCCAGCCCTGGCTAGCTGTGAATTTACATTCACCTGTTGGCTCTCCTCACTGAAGCAGACGTGTCTGTATTCCTATTGTCTCATTCTTTATCATTGGACCTGACAAAGCAACTTTACGGCATTGCATGTTTTAAATCCAGATCTTGAGTACGCCTTCCATTTCTTGGTAAAGTGATGGTCTTGGAAACTGCTGGTTCAGCAAATGCTGCATGCATCTTGTCTGCCTTCTGTCTGATACCACAAATGGTGCCTTCATTAACTCTGTAGCGGCATGCTACAACAGAGGCACTTGCTTCATGTTCAAGCTCATTCAGAATCCTCACCTTATCCACCAATGTTGAAGGTTTTCCTCTTCTTTTTCTCCCTTGAACTAGAAGGAGGGGTACTAGTATGCTTAGGCATCTTGGTATACAGCAGTCGAGCACGTGGTAACCTTGACTGGAGAGCGAGAGCTCAGCGTCCACACGTGGTAAGAGCTGAATCAGAAAGACTGAGTGGGCGAGCCTGAATGCTTGGGTAAGCAACCATGGTGGCGCCTCTGGTGAGCAAATAATGCATTTGTTTGCCATGGTGGTACATTTGATATATTTCCTGCCCGATTTCCTTGCGAAGTAAATAAATTTATCGCTATACAGTATATTGAAAAATGTCGATAATTTTGATGTCGCAATATAATTTTTTTTTTTTTATAAAAAGTAGGCTAGAAAAAGAAAATCATAAAATGAATGTTCCAGTCTTATGAAATGTTAGACATACATGTTAGTCAATAGGAAATAACATAATTATTACTGAACTCACCACCTGTGGTTATTGGTGAGTAGGAGAAGTTGTTGAGACAATGTACCTCCTCTAGCAGTTATCGCACATCTGGGAGTGAACGGTGATGCACTACCAACTTACTCCATGTTCCTACAACTTCCCAACACCTTCACATGGTTCTTTATTATTACACTATATCCAGTACATTCACCACTTTCTTTTGGGTTAGAAGTGTGTTTGGGAGTGAAACTCAAGGAGTGAGTTTCTTTATCTGAGGTCGTTTGGATGTATATGAACGCACCCTGCAGCGACGCTGACCCCTGACTCGGTGTTTCCTCGTGCTCCCTGGTACTACTGGAGGTGGTATGGCCTCAATATAATGACGGGTCATGTAGCTTCGTGCAGCAAGGTGGTCAGGGCCAAGTGGTTGGAATGCAGCATGACCTCAAATTCCTGACTTCACTGTTCCGTAATCCTCAAAAATCTGGTACACAACATCAAGCACAAATTTATTAGCTTGATCTTTTAGCCAGTCTTTCTAGATTTCCGCATGGATTCAACATTACCGATTTGCATGTCGCTCTTGTCAACTAAGTGCATGTTATGTATCAGACTTCATGATTGTGTTCCCAGTCTTGAAGTCGATCTTCTTGGAATCAATCATCTCCCCCATATATACATTTGTTAGTAGTGTCACTTCTTTTTTGTCCTTCCAATGCAGTGTCAATAGGTTATTGCACTCATATTTGTCCACTTCACCCTTTACAATATTTTCCTTGAACACTGACATGTGCTCCCTGTTTCCATGCACTACCACATGAACCAGTGTTAACATGTAAAAATATACACAGGTCAGGGCTAGAGTACCAATTATCTGCAAACAAGATGTGCCCCTTCTCAAGATAAGGTTCCATCATCATTTTTACAATTGCCATGGAAATGCCAGTCTTATTATCAGAGGAATATCAGTTGTAGCTCCAGTGTACACATTAAGATCAAGCACAGTTCCCATCTCACAGTCACATAAAACAAACACTTCGATTCCAAAGTGATGACGTTTGCTTGGAATGTATTGCTTGAATGCAACACTACCTTTGAACAAGACAAGAGACTCGTCAATTACCAAGTTGTGGAATGGTAAAAATGGGTGTTTCATCTTGTTTTTCAATGTAGCAAACACTGGTCTAATTTTGGACAACGGGTCTCTACGCTACATGGTGGTGTTATCAGCAAAGTGAAGATATTTCAATAGCAGCTTGAACCTGTCATGAGTTATGTGCTTGCCAAACACAGGTGTTGGGTGTAAAATGTCTTTGGACCAGTACTCAACCATTTGATGGTGACATAAGCATTGCTAATGCAAGAAACACGAACATTTCAGCTACAGTGGTGTCTTTCCAGCTCTGTACAGGTGAGCCATATGAAGAGGCTTCTACACCACCACAAAAAGCAAAATACTTATTTGTTTCACTGCTGTCGTCATCCACATTTGCAGCTGCAGTAATACCTTTGTCTGAGTTATCAAAAACATAAATATTTGGCACATAATTCTGGCAATTATGCCACACAAAGTCACTAGCTGGTACAGGTTGTGGTGTGAGAGTAGGTGCACGTTGATGTGGGGGAAGCCGTGTCTTCCCACACACTTGTGGGCCCCTATGCTGTTTCTTAGCAGGAGGTGAAGTCTGTTGTGGAACAGTAGGTGCAGGCTGTTGTGGAACAGCAGGTCCAGGCTGTTGTGGAACAGCAGGTCCAGGCTGTTGTGGAACAGCAGGTCCAGGCTGTTGTGGAACAGCAGGTCCAGGCTGTTGTAGGGCAGAAGATGCAGCCCGTGGCAGCATGGTTAGGATGGATGAGGCAGCATCCTTTGTGTGTGGGTAGGCTGGGGTGGGTGGGAGCAGAGACGCCACATCTCCCTACTCACTGTCCGGATCGTCTATTTCACTGTCTGTCACACTGGAGAGCTCAGAATCTTCACTTTCTGAATATCCATTACGTGGATATTGATATTGAAACAGTTTATTTAGCCAGAAAAACATAGATACAGAGTGGATAATAATAACAATATTAACATGGCTGAGCCAGTTGAGAGCCTGAGCTTTCTTGAAGGCGCCTGATATATACTGTAGATTTATCTCAAGGAAATATTACACTATGTAACATTTAATATTATCTGGAATAGTACAATAGCATGGTGGTAATAAGAACATATCAGAATGTCCCGGTTATCACTTTGTTAATTCATTTATTTTTCACATTTATATTAGAATGTGTGCATATTTTACAGAGGAGTTGATATCTGGTTTGCAATAAGGTGGAACATGAGGACAGAAGCTGTCAGTACCATGTCTTGTTGGCAAATATAGTGGTCCCTCGGTTAACGAACGGTTCGATTAACAAAATTTTGGTTAACAAATTAGCTCTCATAAGGATTTTCAGTTCGATTAACGAACAAAACTTTGATTAACGAAAGCCTTACGAGAAACACGTTTTGTTGTGCGCATCAGCTGATTGGCTATTCCGCCAATTCAACAATCGGATCTATGTTTACGTTCGTTTCCAGTGGAGTAAATATCAAGAAAGTTGTGCTCTTTAATATTTTTGTATTTTTTTATATTAAAATTATTAGTCATTCTAATGTTTAGTTAACATATTGATAATATAGACAGTACAGGGAACAGTTTTTGTGCGCCCATCAGCTGATTGAGTTATCCAACAACGCTTCTCAGTTTAACTTTGTTTACAGTGGAGTGAACATCGAGTTTGGTCTCTTGACTATTTGTGCAGTTTTACATTAAAATTATTGGTCATTCTGATGATATACAGTGCAGAAATTATTATGAAACATGAAGAAGGCATTATAACCAATACACACTGTAAAGAATATGGCATGTCATCATCAACTGCCTCTACAATCAGCTGTTTGATATGTAAACAAAGCTGCCGGCAATACGACATACACACCTCAAAGTAAATTACAGTGGCCCCTCGGTTAACGAACTCAATCCGTTCCAGAAGGTCGTTCGTTAACCGAAACGTTCGTTAACCGAAACCATTGTTTCAATGGATTTTTGGGTAATTGGTTCCAGCTCACCGAAAATTTCCTAAATTCAACAAAAATGGTAGAAAAGTTCACTTACTTTGAGGTGTGTATGTAGAAGGCTCCTGGATGATGATGATGATGATGGGATTTAGAATGGGGGTGGAGGAGAAGGAAGAAGAGAAGGCATTGGGGTGGAAGAGAAGTCACCCCATGGTGCCATTTCACCCATAAAATTTTAGCTCTCTGGTTTAATTCAAGATTATTTTCTTTAAATCAACGCTGCACTGCATTATATATTGTCAATATATAAAATATATTTCAAAATGACCAATAATTTGCTTGGAAACACAGAAAAAAGCGTTTAGTTGAAGAGAGTCTCAAGCAAGATGTTACCTCCAGTGAAAACAGAGAGAGACTGACGCCTGTTTGCTGTGTAAAGAGGCTGGATGCCGCGCATTAAACTAGTCACTTTACCTTCAATTTTGTTCAATAATTGTTAAAATGACTAAAAAATTGAATATTAAACTTTTAAAATTATTGAATAGTATAAACTTCTTGATATTTACAAAAATAGTAAGGAATTTAAGCCCTAGAACCGATTAATGTATTGGCGGACTGATACTAAAGCTGGTTGCCCTGTCAGTGCAAGCGAAAACATGTTGAGGTCGGTTCGTAAGAAGTTCGTTAAGCGAATTTTTTTTCGTTAACCGAATTGAAGATCCTTATGGAAGGCAGTTCGTTAATCGAAATTACGTTAACCGAGGTGTTCGTTAAACGAGGGGTCACTGTAATATACAGTATTCTATATTTTTTATTTATATAGTTGGGTCTTCATTTACGCGGTCAATTGAACCCGCGGAGTACCGCGTAAAATAAGAAACGTGTAAATGAAATAACAGAACATATGGGATTAATTGAAATAGAGACTGAGCTGACCCCCAAACTCCACTTCTTCCGACACAATACGTACGTTGTAGTAAAAATAGTATCTTAACTTTATGATGGTATGCACACACACATAATATAGAAGAGAAATATCAATAAGAGAATAATATACTGTACAGTGAGTTCTGCTATAACGCGTGTTTTGATAACGCGAATTTGCTCTAACGCGATTTATGAATTAGGAACGATATTTGTATAACGCGAACGCTTGTTTGCTATAACGCGATTTTTGCTTACTATTTCTCCAATTTTGTGGTATTAACTGTGAATATGGTAAAGAAGAATATCTCCAAGAAGCGTTCTGGTGATAGAATTCCCGGTGATGATCGTAAAATAAAGGATATAACACTTGAAGAGAAGCTCGATTTTATCAACCTCAAAATCACCCTTCTCCCCCATCAAGTAAAGTGTTACATTTACTGTATGATTTCATTATTAGATATGAATGTAACATTTATTTAGACTGTGCTATCCTTTGTGTTAGGCTAAGTACTAAATTTTTTCGATTTCGAGTAATCTGCACCTAACCCTATTTTCTCCATAAGCCCTGTTATTTCTATTACGCGATTTTCTATAACACGATATTTTACAAGAACACAATTATCGCGTTATAGCAGAACTACCTGTACCAGTTAAAAGAAAAATCAAGGTTTAACACTTACGTTAGATTAGGTTAGAAAAAAATCAAGGTTTAACACTTATGTAAGGTTAGGTTAGGTTAGAAAAAAATCAAGGTTTAACACTTACGTTAGGTTAGGTTAGAAAAAATCAAGGTTAGGTTAGGTTTAACACCTACGTTAGTAGAAGAGATGGGTCGGCGTACGTGAATTGCGGCTGGTTCCGAGGCAGAGGGCAGATTACTGGCCCTCAGGTGAATCACCATCACTATCCACCATAGTTGTCAGGGCCTCCCTGACAAATCCCTCAAAGTCCATAGCGTCACTGTCACTTTCACTGGCTTGGGCTGGCTGTGGTGGGTTGCCGGCGAAGAAGTCCGTGATTTTACGCTGACGGCTAGTGTTGATGTTGTTGTGATACACCTTGATGTACGGCTCCACAGTCTGCAACAGCTGGTTATTGAAGACTTCATAGAGGTTATCATCAGGGTCATTGGAAAGGACGAGCTTGAGTTTCTCTGCAAACTCGATGGCATCCTTAACATTACCATGCGTTAACTTGTGTTCTTCTCGGGCTGACGCACCACCTGCCTCTTCACTGACGTCATCGTCTTCTAACATCTCGTCGGCAGTCACCTCAGGATCCCTTATCACCTCCATAATGTCGTCGTTGGTGGTCAAGGAGAAGCCTGCAGCTGTAACACTCTGCGCAGCTTCTCTTGCAAGGTCCACTGCCACTGCAACAGACTGAACCTCACCAGTCACAAGTTGACTCTGCCTCCCACCTGGGATACCTTGCAACATATGCAGGCATGCGTGACAAATCGTTGCTACAGACAGCTAATCCCATGCCTCCACCAAGAAATCAACAGCTTTCTTGACGTTAAATTTCTTCCAAAACTGTTTGACGCGAACTTCTTGATCCGCCAACTCTTGTTTCTCGTCCTCGTCGCTCTCGCTATCGATGTCACCCAGGTTACGCAACTCATCCTTGGTGTTGGTACAGTCGTTCAGGAGCTTAAGCTTCTTTGTAGAGAATGCAGCCTTAATGTTGCATATCAACTCCTGGTCCATGGGCTGGATTAACGACGTAGTGTTGGGAGGAAGGAAGACCACTTTTACGTTGAGGTGACAATCCAACAGTAAGGGAGAGTGTCCTGGTGCGTTGTCAAGGAGCAATAAAATGTTGAATGGAACATTCTGTTGCTCGCAGAATTTCTTGACTTCGGGAACGAAACAGTCGTTAAACCAGGAGGGGTTTAGCCAGTGGACATTTAGCTTGGTCATGTCCATGTTCTTGTAGGCGTGCGGCATGCAGGCTGTGTGGATCACCGACAACTTGAGCTTACAAGGTACCGGAGGCATTGGTGGTAAACAGGACGGTGATGCGCTCCTTCTGCATTTTCCGGCCCCGACACTTGCCGGCAGACTTGACAACAAAGGTTTTGGTAGGTAGCTTTTTCCAAAACAGACCGGATTCATCCATGTTGAACACCTGGTTGTCGGTGTACTGTTCTTCCTCCATAACTTCTCGTAAGAATGGAAGAAAATCACTCGCTACAACATGGTCAGCACTACCACATTCACCAACAATGTTAATGTTGGTGATCTTGTTCCTCTTCTTAAACCCTTGCAGTCACCCAGAGGAAGCAGTGAAGGGTCTGGGCTCTGTAATTCCCATCTTGCGTGCCACTGCCACGTACAGATCACGTGCGTACTCTTGAACTGACCGCGTGTCCACCGCCATGTTCCGTCTTGCCTGACGAATCAAGTAGCTCACCAGCAAATTCTCAGTCTTGAGCAGCACCTTGTTCTGACAGTACTTCACCATTGAAACACCTGCAGACTCTGTGATGCTCATGTGGTCTTTTATCTTGGCGGCATCCTTCTTGATCGTCCGGATCATAGATTCATTCACGCCATGCTGGCTCACCAGATTAACTTGCCTCGTACCTTTTTCCAACTCCTGCATGATCTTGTACTTCATAGCTTAAAGCTCGTCGTGTCTTCTTAGGCTTGAGGCGGCTTGGGCCAGGTATTTCAAGGTTTTTCTGTGGTGGTGGGCCTCCAGCGGAAGCCATTGTTGTGAGATTAGCGGGCACACGAGACAATTGTATATGCGGTGACTGAGAACAATGGGACTGGCGCGGGGTAGGTCAGTGGCTTCTTCCCTCTCGTGGCAGGACACGTCATATTACATTAAACCAATCACAGCTAGCGGGGGGTGAAGGGAGGTAAGGATGCGTGGCCCAATCACAGTCCGATGCGTCATATGATGTCAGCGGTAACGCAACAGCGACCTAATGCGCACCCCCTCACTGCGCCGCTTTCCGCATATGGTCGAGAATGGACCGCTTGAATGAAAAATGGCGTGGAGCGCTTTGACCTCCAGCCGCTCTCCGCGTAAATGACCAAATTCACCGCGTAATTAAAGCATTTCAATTCTGGCAAGGCACCGCGTAAATGACCAAACGCGTTAACCAAAACCGCGTAAATCCAGACTATACTGTACAGTAATATTGCTCAAAATTATGGCTTTTTCACATTTAATTTGTTGAATTCAAGTTTCTAGCAGTCCATGGTGCTTTCGAGACACAGGAGGTATATAATTAGTGGGTCAGAGGTGTATTGTTGAATTTTTATTGCCTGACCTCGGTTGGTCCAGCAAAACGGATAATCCGGCAAGGCTTTGGAACCAAGGGTGCCGTAAAATTGGTGGTGTACCTGTATTACAAAAATATTAATACAGTGGTCCCTCGGTTAACGAACGGTTCGGTTAACGAAAATTCGGTTCACGAATTACCTTCCATAAGAATCTTTAATTCAATTGACGAACAAAAATTTGATTAACGAAATCCTTACGAAAAAGTTTTGGCTTGCGCATTGGCTGGTAGGCTAGTCCGCCAGTACAGTAATCGGTTCTAGGCT
>NW_024722227.1:21175172-21177672 GCF_018991925.1 Homarus americanus | reverse complement strand
CTTTATCTCCCCTCCATCTCACCCTGAGCCAGAGGGAAGGGTGGTGGTAAATAACATTTGTTTGCTTATTTTCCATTTACTTGAAATAGATTTACCGAATTATTTGTTTATTTATTTAAAAGTCATTTAATGAATATTCTATGTAAAAAATAAATTTTAAATTAATTATTTATAGGAGATAAGTATTATGATCAGTAAATATATGGTATTACTGGCCACTTCAGACACAAAGACGGGATAAAAATAGCCCATCTCCCCCTCTTCTTACAGCTGCCAATGGGAAGCGTCTTGGTAATTAAATTTGATGTTTATTTTCATTGTCTAATTTATCATGTATCAAAGTAATATTACTAAAAATTGTGTAGGTAGCAGGCAGCTACCAAACAGGTAGATACTACCGCCTGGGAAGATATTGGAAGCATAATGTGTTGTCTAATGGTACACCCTGCTGCCATATGGCATCACGAAAATTGTGACCAAGTCCCAGGTTCAGCGCTGACCTGACTTTCTGCCTCATTTACACACAATTGCAGTTTGAATTGTTCCTCTAACTTTGACAACACAACATACATACAGTATATTATTTCTCACTTTTGATCTTTTTTTTACTTTTTGTATTTATTTATGGTTAGTTACTTAAAATAAGGCCAATTCACTTCAAGTAATGGCATCAAATGTTACCAGCTGGTGTAGTGTAAACACTAGTGACGTCACTTAAGCGTCTGTATTTAACTGTCGGTAGTTTCAAGAATTAATGCAGTCATTTACTGAATATTCCTTGTAAAAAAATAAATTTTAAATTAATTATTTATAGGAGATAAGTATTATTATCAGTAAATATACCGATATGCATTACTGACCACCTCCACGGCTAAAAATAGCCCAATCTCGCGGTCACTTTTCCTTTCTTGTCTCCTCACTGGCAAATGGGGGGGGGCGTGGGGAGGGGTGTGTGATGATAGCTGTGTTTATTACAGGGGTATAATTCTCTTTTACGTTATGTTAGACAGGTTTATAATACATTTTTATTATTTTAATATACCGGTAATCTTAATTTGAATCCAGCTTGCCAAACGTAAGTTTCAGTATAAAATAATTAGTGGTAAGACCTTGTGAGTGGCTTACGATGTTTCCATCACCACTCTTGACACACTAAACCACAATATTTAAGAGGTAAGAATTTTATACTTGGTGGTTTAGACGACCCCCTAACTTTGGGCAGATTTTTTTAATGTTCAAATTCCGTCTTATAAGCCGAGATATACGGTATTCGTGATGTAGTGAAAGGAACAACACCTATAAAGGGAACTATAATTTCAAAGAAAGACAAGGTCCTATTCACGATATGGAAAAATTATTGGTGATATGGATAGAAGACCAGATACAGGCTAAAGCAAGAAGCCTGTTCCAAAGCCTGAAGGAGCAGGCAGGAGATGAATGTGATTAAACCTTTACAGGAAGTCATGGGTGGTTTGATAGATTTAAAAAACGCTACAGTCTACCCAATGTTAAGGTGAGTGGAGAGGCAGCTAGTGCCGATGTTGGTGCTGCCGAGTCTTTGAAGGAGGAGTTAGATGAAGTGATTGTGGAAGGGAATTATTTGCCTGAGCAAATATTCAATGTGGCTGAGACTGGATTATTGTGGAGCGCATGCCTGAGCAGACATACAGTTTCAAAGGAGTTAATGAAAATGAAGTTATTTCGGATATTAGTAACAAGATGGTGGAGTTAGGTAAACAGCTGGAGTTAGAAATTGATAATGAAGATGTTGAACAGTTGGTTGAAAGTGTAGCAGAAGGGCTCAGTAACGAGCATGTTATTAAACTAGATGCACAGAAAATTGCAGAGGAAGAAGAGAGACAAAATGTAGAAGAAGAACCTGCACCCCCCAAAAAGTTTTCAGTGAAACAAATGGCAGAGGCATTTGCTACAATTAATAAAGGAATGCAAATGTTTGATGACATGGATCAAAATTCTGAGCGTTATGCCAAAGTTGACAGAATGATCCAAGATGCACTTGATTGCTACAGAGAAATTTATAATGAAAAGAAAAAGCAAACTGTGCAGTCTAAATTGGACATCTATTTTAAGAAGTCCCCAGTGCTGCCTCTTCACTCCCTCAAGATGATCCAATCCCTTCAACCAGCAAGGTTCCACAGTACATAAACCTGTCTGAAGAAAGCGACATTGATGACCCACCCAGCCCTGTCTCCTCCTCTGCTTCATCCAATTAATATAGTCTCCATGTATCCTGTAAATAGAAAATTATGGGGGCCCCGTGTGCATTTAGCTGACTACATTAAAGGTAAGTGCTCAATCACACTGTATCCATTCCTCATTATTTATTACTTTTACTGTACTGTCGTTTTTTTTTTTTATTTAATTATTTATTTTATTTTATTTTATTTATTTATTTTTTCTATGTCGGACTTACGACCTGGATTTGGGTCCCTAACCCCGTCGTAAGTCGGGGAGCACCTGTATCAAGAAGGTTGTGTTT
>NW_024722227.1:21163612-21175073 GCF_018991925.1 Homarus americanus | reverse complement strand
AATCATACAGTCAACCGAGGGAACAAAGCAGGAGGACCCTGTTGCAATGGCAATAGGCCTATCTGTGCTCCAGCACACAATCAAATTTGAAACAACTGAGGTCAAGCAAGTGGCGTACGCTGATGACCTTACAGGAGCAGGAAAAGTGGAGGACATCAAAAAGGGTACCACCCAAATGCCAGCAGGTCCTTCCTCAGTGTGAAGCCAGAACATTATGAATGGGATATGGAGGTGTTAGGTGGAAGTGAGGTCAAAATAACAAAGGATGGCCAAAGACACCTAGGTGCAGTAATTGGCACGACGGACTTCAAGACCGAGTACTGAACGGGAAAGGTGAATGAGTGGGTTAGGGAAATCCAAGCTCTGTCTGAGACTGCTAACACAGAGCCACATGCAGCTTTTGCGGCATTCACCCATGGAGCCAAGCATCGCTGGAACTACCTGATGTGCACTATCCCGATATCGGACCCCTCCTCCACCCTCTGGAAGAAGCCATCAGTGTCAATTTCATTCCCAAATTAGTGAAACATCCTCACTTAACCCCAGCAGAAAGATCACTCCTTGCACTACCACCGAGACTGGGAGGAATGGGACTGACCAATCCAAAGGAGATTGCTGCCACCGAACATCAAAACTCAGTGAAGCTCACGGCAGCCCTCACGGACCACATAATAGCTCAGAACGCAACAGGGGAGGTGGATACCAGTGAAGTAAACAAGATTCGAAGGTCCATTACGACAGAACGACAGCACGGACAAAGTGATAAGTTGCAGCAACTGTTGCTGCAAGTACCAGAGAATTTGAAGAAAAAAAAGTAGCTATAGTGCAAGAGGTGGGCGCCTCGAACTGGTTTTAGTCTCAATAAGCAAGAATTCACAGATGCTAATGCTCTAAGGTACAGGAGGCCAGGAGAAGGTTTGCCCTCCCAATGCATGTGTGGCTCTTCCTATGATGTCGATCACGCCATGGTGTGCAAGAAAGGGGGTTTCATATGCATGAGGCATGACGATGTAAGGGATCTCACAGCAAATATGTTGAAGGAAATCTGCCGTGATGTCAAGGTAGAACCGACCCTCCTTGCATTGGACGGTGATATTTTCCAACATAGGACTTCAAACACACCCAGCAAAGCCCGTGTTGACGTCAGTGCTCGAGGATTCTGGACACGGGGACAGCGTGCCTTCGTCGACATCAGGATTTTTTACCCCATGGCCGTATGTCACCGTAACTTAGCTCTCAATGCTACACACAGGAGGAACGAGAACGACAAGATAAGGGCATACAGGGAGAGAATTCAGAACGTTGATCAAGGCAGTTTCACTCCTCTAGTTCTCACAACCTCTCGTGGGATGGGACCAAGTGCAAGATGCTTCTATGCCAGACTCGCGGAGGTGATATCCGAACAGAAGCAGCAGCCCAGAAGTTATGTTACAGCCTGGATGAGATGTCGACTGTCCTTCTCTCTCCTTCGGTCAGCTTTGCTCTGCCTCAGGGGAACGAGAGCAACGGCCCCAAAGCCGACAACAGTTGCAGATATTGACTATGAGGCTACAGTCACTGAATGCCGCATAGATCTGCGGCTCAACTAACTCAACACAGCTAGGATAGCTACTTATGTATTAGTATATTTAATATTAAGGTAATAAAATGGTGGCGAAGGTATGTCTATTGGGGGAGGCTGGAGGCCATTTAAAAAAATAAAATAAAAAAATAAAAAAGTAATAATAGTAGTGGTGTGTGTGTCTACACACATATACAGTACAGTACAGGTAAAAGAAATAATTGTCCTAAGGGCAAACACATACAGTAAAGAGAATATCATGTCTTTGCATACAAGTAAAAATGTACTCCCCACAGTCAGTAAATGATATTCGTGTTTTGGCAATTCGTGGCCATTTTGAGACCCAAACCCCCCATATTTTAGGCGCATGCTGTAAAGTAATTTAATACCAGGTGTCAGGAGAAGAAGAAAAAGCTTCTCAGCTGGAGCATTTAGACAAAACACAATACAGTACTGTTTACCTCACCCATGATGATACCTATGACCCTGGGTTTACAGAAGCAGCTTTTGTTCTTCATCCAGTTAACAACTATTAAGAACATCTGGTCTGTGAATGTAAAGACAATGACTAAGGTTACTATGAGGATGAGAAACAATGGTGCTCAGTACCTGTGTGTGTAGAGATTCAGGTTCTTATGGAGGAGAGAGATAGAGGTGAGGTAATCTGGGGGAGTGCTCTTTAGAGTGCTGTCCTCAACAGGCACAAAAGTAATCTGGGTGGATCCTCCTCCTAGGTCAAGGGCCACTAGTGTGTCCTTTGGATTACTGCTGATGCGATCTGTAAATGAAACACAATCAAAATCAAAACGGATCAAATTACGTGTATCCAATCATATTTCTTTTACTACAAAGGCAGTAATCTAGGTCTCACCTACTGTCACTTACAACATACTGCACAATAAAGCTTCTTGTACTTAAACACAAATTAATATGTATTTAATTATACTCCAAGCTTTTTACTATCACTGATTATATTATCACACCAGTTGCTTCTCTACCACCTTCTCAAAACCTACTGAAGAATGACTAAAATCCAAAACCTCGCCAACTGCCATTCACTCAACATTACAGTATTCAAAATTTATTAAGGCTTAATTTTATGCACACTCGTGTCCCTGCGTCAGTTCCCCACTTTGTTTCATCCAGACCAGTGCTGTGTTGTGTTTACTCCTGCCTTTGTTGTGTCTTTTCGTGCATGTTGTGGTGAATTATTTTATCATTTTTGTAGCCCCAACCCAAACAGGGTGGTGCAGCACTTAAAAGGAAGCACACTAGTTATAGCATTGATGTAATTTAGAAGTGATTAGGCGAAAGAAGAGTAGGAGTGGACAATCCACCTAGTCCTGTTTCTTTTTCATCCTCTAACTAATCCTACATCCTCCAATAACCACCTCCATCAATACAATCAAGCCAAACATCTCTACCTTTGAAGCTAAGTTAATAGAAATATTTTATTATGTTAAAATTATCTATTTTTTAACAAAATATAAAAAGTGTTTTGTCTCGATGAACCACTGGAGTGAGTGTGCACCAGCAACGGTTGCTGCAGACCACCGGGTCACTGGCACAACTTATGTTGCTTCAACACACCGACCCCAATGAACTTTAAGGATAACTTATAAAGTTAAATAATTTCTTAAAATAATGTGTTATCAAATGTTTAACAAATGTTTCTCAGGTAAATAATTTTTGAAAGATATATAATTTTTTTTATTGTTATGTGCAATGGCAAGGTCCCAATTTGACCTATTTCCATTATTTATTAAGGGACAATTCCCCACTTTAAGTGGATTCATTAGCAGAAGCGTTTTTTCGGTCCCAATTAATCGTGGATAATGATGACCCCCTGTAAAGCTTTCCCTTATTGAGTCACCATTTCAAAGAGCAAAAATTTCACTACAGTCCATATCTCTCTTTGCTCCTCCTCCACTTTTGGGTGGAGTGAATCAAAGTGTACAAAACACCAGAGAAAGGAGGAAATATTAGGGGTGAGTGATGCAAGACAAGAGTGGAAAACAGCAGCAGAGGGCTAAGACAACAAGTACTAGAAGCACCCACAGATATATTGTATGCCTATAGCCTCACATTGTGTAGGAAACTAGAAATTAACATATATTTTGAGCCTCAGTAAGAAGATAGGAAAAAAAAATTGATTTACCCATGAGGTAGTTGACAGTGAACCAGGAGAAGATCCCCTCATCACGACCATCCATGATGCCAACTGAGTTTTCTGTTGTGTGAAACCCAGATGTTGCCAGATATTTCTTTACCTGTGTAAAAATATTTGATCACATATGTTAGTAAACAGTGTACAGTACAGTACTAGCTTCCACTGACTTAATGAGCACACTTCCTAACACTGAATATCAAAGACAAAAACAAGCATTTCTTCACAAATGAATTATCAAAGGGCTATGGATCCTCTAGCAGTGGGTTCAAACCTTTTTTGGCTGCGACCCTAAATTTCCCAACAATACGGTGTCGTGACCCTCAGGCATATAATATATTATATAGCTTGAATGTTAAGCAAAAATTTGTTTTACTATGATAAGTACTATATTTTTTTAATTGTCTGAAGGCCCCTAGTGACCCTACTGAGGACACCCCGCGACCCTGATTTGGGTCGCGACCTGAGATTGGGAACCGCTGCTCGTAGAGGGTTTTAAACTAAAACTGTCAGCACTTACAAATCAATGTACTGTGCTTTATGTTATAAATGAGTGCCTCAGCCTCACATCCTTCTCAATTTTTACAACAGATACATTAAAACTTGAATACAAATGCTGATTCTGACACACATGCCAAGGATGACACAAATTTCTCTCTCAAATTTGCAAAGGTAACCTCAAAGTCTATTTTGCTTGATAAGCAATCATTCAATGACTAAGTACATAAGAAAGTCACATTTATTATATCCACGGGTTGAAAAAATAACCTTGGGTGTTGCCATCACCATTTCTATTGGGTTCAGGCTATTGTAATGAATGGTCACTTACTTATTAGAGAGAGTAATCTTGGAGAACACTTATATTCTTATAGACTCCACTATGTCAAGAGAAACATAAATATGGAACCACAGAAATCAGATTACAATGGGAAAAAAGGTATTATATCATAAACATTATGTCTTCCCCATATAACTCTCCTGAAACTCAGGTTCAAGTCTTACAAGGTGTGTTATGACAAATTATTTTCCTCAACACCTCCATTATGTACAGTAGAGCCACTGTATGGCAGTTTCTCTCACAAATGTAAAAAATTAATGGAAAAATATACTGTGAGTAATCAAATGTATCTGAAGCTTGCACCTCTACAATTGAGGTGTTGCTTCAATTTGAGATATCGACAATTTAGTGAGAATTACAGGCCTGTAAGGTCTCAGGGAAATTATTTCTCAAGCCTAGTTCTCACAGGCTTCAAGTAAGCTATGGGTGTAAGTACATAAACAGTAAGTGCCCAATGAACATTAATCCTTTGAATGAATCCACACTACTTGTATAACGAAAGCAAGTTTTTACTAACCATTTGCCAATTAATGAAAGAATGTTCTACTACTGTATTATGAAAGGTAAGTCAACCTCACCTTTCTGCTTTCTCACCAGCTCCATGATCACCACCACTACCTCTTATCACCATCATCACCACTAGTACCTCTATTATCATCACCTAAATCATAATTTCACCTTCCATCCTTCCTCCCACCCACCCACTGCTCTCACAGACACTGCCTCACTCACTCATTCTCCGACTCTCATTCATGATAGTACAATACAGTCGGCCCTTAACATACGCGGGTTTAACTTACACGGATTTGCAAATACACGGATTGCCGCTGGAGGAATATACATTCAAAGGAATAGACATTATTCAAATCGCGACACACACACACGCACGCGCACGCACACGCACACGCACACGCACACACACACACACATCCTTGACCACCGAAGGGTCAAGACGTACCTGGCGCTCCTCTCGGAGCAGCCAGGTCAACTGTTATGTTGGCCCATACCAACTCCCTCCCCTGAACCCTCCTCCCCACCGGAATATCAACAAGTTCACGCCAGAAGTTACTATTTCATTTAGGAAAGAAATGGAACCAGTGTTAAACAGAGGTGAACAGTGGTGAACAGTCCTTAAGTCAGTGAGAACAACTCAACAGTAACAGTGGTACCCAAGTTGACCTTTCACACAGTGAGGTCCCAGGTACCCAGTGATAACGGCCTGTGAGACCCAACTACCAGCGATGTGTTAATCCGTCTACGATAGGAAGGCCTGGAACCACACCTCACTCATATAACACCATCTGTGAGGGAATTACTAAACCACATGTCCCTCATAACACCATCTGTGAGGGAATTACTACACCATGTGAGGCCCCTCATAACACCATATGTGAAGGAGTTACTACACCACGTGAGGCCCCTCATAACACCATCTGTGAGGGAATTACTACACCATGTGAGGCCCCTCATAACACCATCTGTGAGGGAATTACTACACCACGTGAGGCCCCTCATAACACCATCTGTGAGGGAATCTGTGAGGAATTACTACACCACGTGAGGCCCTCATAACACCATCTGTGAGGAATTACTACACCCCCTCATAACACCATCTGTGAGAATTACTACACCACGTGAGGCCCCTCATAACACCATCTGTGAGGGAATTACTACACCACGTGAGGCCCCTCATAACACCATCTGTGAGGGAACTACTACACCACGTGAGGTCCCTCCTAACACCATCTGGGAGGGAGTTACTACACTACGTTTTTGCTGTTCAACACCTACATTAATCTGTATGTTCACTGTATGTTCCTTTACCTTTCTCTAATGAAGGCTTTTGTTAAACCACCAATGTATGTAATAAGTCATTTATGTCCAATGTATATTTTCAGCCTTCGGGCTGCAGAACTTTTTCAATAAACCGTTAATTATTTATTATTATTATTACACACACACACACACAGCTCTCCCTCACTCAGTCAGTCTCGCTGTAACCACGCTTGTGTTGACATCAGCATTGTAGTTGCAAAAATATTACATTTCCCTGAATGCATTATATCAAGCACAGTATGAATAGAATACAGTCGGCCCTTAACATTCGCGGGGGTTAGGTAACAGAGATACCCGTGAATGTTAAAAATCCGTGTACTATTGCTGCCCCCCTCCCCCCCTAAAAAATCCCTGGCCCCCCATGTCCTTATTTACCGTATATACCTGTGTGTAGTTCGAGTTTTCAAGACCAAATTATTTGGCAAAAATTGGGGTCGACCTCTAAACGGGTAATAGTTTCGTTAGGTTGAAAAATAATTACCAGTAAGTACCAGTAAACAATGGAAACGATGCACCAACACACCACCAGCTGTGAGTGTCGGTACAGTTGCTAGGGCAGATCTCTTGCAAGCCCAAAGTAACCAAATCCATGGTATGGTAGCACAGGACGATGTAAAACAAAGTATTCATTTATTAAAGTTAATTTATAGATACTGGACATAAATTTTTGTTCATTACATTTGAAAAATCAATCTTTGTTAATTAAATTTGAAACAAGAGAAAACTACGATACTGGATTTTCATTAAAATATTACATCACAAGTATATTTTACCTTAACTGTGACTGAATGAATATATTCTCGGAAATAAATATGGAAATGTAATATTTTTGCTGGAATGACGTACATATTATAGTGGGAAGTGGGATAAAATCATGAGGAAAGACTTTCGCTTTCTTTCGTTGTTCAAAATATTTTACCGTAATCGCTTTTCGAATGGTTTTCAGTTAAAAAACTGTTGTACTCGTACTGTATTACAATAATATTCTATCCTATCATTAGCCTTATAATCCCACAACTGAAAACCATTCGAAAAGCGATTACGGTAACATCTTTTGAACGAAAGAAAGCGAAAGTCATTGCTTTCGTCACTTTCCACTGTAATACGTACATCATTTCAGCAAAAATATTACATTTCCATGTTCTCAGAAATAAATGGTAGTTTTGTTGAAACGTAATGTACAGTATTTAACATTAAAATGCAAAAATAGCTATAAAAACAATTAATACACCCGTAATGTACTGGCTGGCATCTCCACTCGTCCCTGCTCCCGCCAGTCACCTCCTCCCCGCTCTATCCCTCCGCCTCCTCCCTGCTCTATCCCTCCGCCTCGTCCCCGCTCTATCCCTCCGCCTCCTCCCTGCTCTTTCCCTCCGCCTCGTCCCCGCTCTATCCCTCCGCCTCCTCCACATCGTCACTACTGTTGTATTACAATAATATTCTATCCTAATTAACTTAAATAAATACTACGATACCATATTTCTGAATATTTTCATTAAAATCCATCCAAATCATTTTCCTTGCCATCGACTGCAGCACCAAACAGCTTCTCCCAGTCCTCTCCTTGAACAGGGCTAGAGGGTACGTGTTTTTCGAATCGTTTTCAATTACCGTATATCTCGGCTTATAAGACGGAATTTGAACATTAAAAAAATCTGCCCAAAGTTAGGGGGTCGTCTTAATCACCAAGTATAAAATTCTTACCTCTTAAATATTGCGTGTCAAGAGTGGTGATGGAAACATGGTAAACCACTCACAAAGTCCTACCAGGGAAAGTGACCTTGACTGTGACCGCCTGTGGCTATTTTTAGCCGTCCTTGTGTTCGGAGGTGGTCAGTAATGCATATCTGTATATTTACTGATCATAATACTTATCTCCTATAAATAATTAATTTAAAATTTATTTTTTTACAAAGAATATTCAGGAAATGACTGCGTTAATTCTTGAAACTACCGACAGTGGTAAATTTAGGATATAAATGATGAACAGAAGTCACTTCATGGAGTCATGGATTCGGAGTTTGGTCCTTAATGATCACCTACCAGTTATAATGCTAGCCTCCCTTTTTCGCGAAACAAGTATATAAATTAAAGAAAATACTTGCAGTGTGTTTAATGTATTACAGTATATTATAAATAAATAAATAAACAAATAAATCGGCAAATCTATTTTAAGTAAATGGAAATATTTTACTCACACCAACATTAGTTCCAATTAAATAACTGCCGCTTAAGTGAGTCACTAGTGTACACCAGCCGGTATAATTTGATGCCAATACTTGAAGTGAATTGGCATTATTTTAAATAACCAACAATAAATAAATGGAAAAAAGATCAAAGGTGAGAAACATTATATTGTATGTATGTTGTGTTGTCAAAGGAAGAGAAACAATTGAAACTCTGCAATTGTGTGTAAATGAGACAGAAAGATAAATCAGCAACCTAAGACTTGGTCACAATTTTCGTGATGCCATATGGAAGTAGGGTCTACCATTAGACAATACTGTACATTGTGCTTCCAATATCTTCCCAGGCAGTAGAATCTCCCCATTTGGTAGCTGCCTAAAACTTTTAGTAATATTACTTTGATACAACATGATAAATTAGACTAACAATGAAAATAAACAAACAAAAGTTATTTACCAAGACCGCTCTGAGAACAGAGGGATGTAGGGGGAAGGAAGGAGGTTGAGATAAGATGGCTATTTATAGCCTGTCTTTGTGTAGGAAGTCGACCACACTAGAAATAATTAATTTTATTATGGTAGTGTTGTGAGGATGTGTGAGTGGTGTGGGGGGTTGTGGTAGTGTTGTGAGGATGTGTATGTGGTGTGGGGGGTTGTGGTAGTGTTGTGAGGATGTGTGAGTGGTGTGGGGGTTGTGGTAGTGTTGTGAGGATGTGTAAGTGGTGTGGGAGGTTGTGGTGTGTGAGGATGTGTAAGTGGTGTGGGGGTTGTGGTAGTGAGGATGCTGTATGAGTAGTGTGGGGGCTTTGTGGTTCAGTTGTGAGGATGTGTGAGTGGTGTAGGAGGATGCGGTATGAGTGTGTGGGGACTTTGTGGTACAGTTGTGAGGATGTGTGAGTGGTGTGGGGGGTTGTGGTAGTGTTGTGAGGATGTGTAAGTGTGTGGGGGTTGTGGTACAGTTGTGAGGATGTGTGGGTGGTGTGGGGGGTTGTGGTAGTGTTGTGAGGATGCTGTAAGAGTAGTGTGGGGGCTTTGTGGTACAGTTGTGAGGATGTGTAAGTGGTGTGGGAGGTTGTGGTAGTGTGAGGATGTGTGAGTGGTGTAGGGGGGGTTGTGGTAGTGTTATGAGGATGCTGTATGAGTAGTGTGGGGGCTTTGTGGTTCAGTTGTGAGGATGTGTGAGTGGTGTGGGGGTTGTGGTAGTGTGAGGATTTGTAGAGTGGTGTGGGGGTTGTGCAGTGGTAGTGTTAGGAGGATGCGGTATGAGTAGTGTGGGGGCTTTGTGGTACAGTTGTGAGGATGTGTGAGTGGTGTGGGGGGGTTGTGCAGTGGTAGTGTTAGTGAGGATGCGGTATGAGTAGTGTGGGGGCTTTGTGGTACAGTTGTGAGGATGTGTGAGTGGTGTGGGGGGGTTGTGGTAGTGTTGTGAGGATGTGTGAGTGGTGTGGGGGGGTTGTGGTAGTGTTGTGAGGATGCTGTATGAGTAGTGTGGGGGCTTTGTGGTACAGTTGTGAGGATGTGTGAGTGGTGTGGGGGGGTTGTGGTAGTGTTGTGAGGATGCTGTATGAGTAGTGTGGGGGCTTTGTGGTACAGTTGTGAGGATGTGTGAGTGGTGTGGGGGGGTTGTGGGAGTGAGTCATAACCACACACCACCCTCAACACACTACCTCTTTCCTGCATCACCATCCAACACTACCAACGTGCAACACACCTGGTCACCTCTACATTATTAACACCTATACTGGAGTTGATTGGGATCATGTGCTGTGTACATCGATGTATTTCTGCCCGACACTGAATACGTCATCAACCTCTAGGGTCCAGGATAATATTAAGCCCTGGCACGGTGACTCCTCTCTCTTAAAGTGCATTAAGGTGATTGTATTTGGCGTCATCTAATCCCTAACTTCATAATGGAGTTGTCAAGGCTTCACTGTAATTACAATCTCCAGTTTTTTAGTTTCGTTTATTCAACTGGTATTATATCTACAAGAGTTATTTAACCAGACGTGGACATTTCTTTTTGTAAAGTCATATGTAGTATGAAATACAATATTTCAGTATACGAGTGTCATGTTGAGATGGGAGTGGTGACATTAGTGGGGCAGCTAAATGCAATTTTTCAAGAGAATCATGAAAATGGTGGTACAAGCACCAAATTTGGCATGGTAATTCTCTAATGGTTACTAGTCAAGTCTGCCTGATTGGCCATTTAAAAATTCAAGATGGCGACCATTTTTCAAGATGGCCGCCATATTGACCTTCAAAAGTTGATTTTTCTTATAGAAATTGATGTAGTTGGTCAATCTGGGTGATCTTGGTGTCGATATGTATGTTTTCAAGCATGCTTAGATGATTTTTTATAGTTTTAAGTCCATTGTAACATTTTTATCCACATAAAATAACACTTTTAGTAAAAAATATAACAAAAAAGAACTTACTAAAAAAAAGTACGGTAAACAGTGGGAACACAGTCCCACCACCGAGACGAGGTAACACTCCCACCACCGATCGTCTCGTGTGAAGCAAGCATATAAATTAAAGAAAATACTTGCAGTGTGTTTAATATGTTACAGTATATTATAAATAAACAAATAAATCGGTAAATCCATTTCAAGTAAATGGAAAAATTTTACTCGACACCGACATTAGTTCCAGTTACCGGTAAATAGCAGACGCTTCAGTGACGTCACTAGTGTTTACACTACACCAGCGGGTAACATTTGATGACATTACTTGAAGTGAATTGGCCTTATTTTAAAAAACCAAGGATGGTTGGTAGAGGACTACTGAGTCAGTGGGTAAGTGTCACATTTGGGGTACTGGTCTTATACAGCGAATAGAGCTCAAAAACTACTTTTTAAATGGAAATT
>NW_024722227.1:21154900-21163512 GCF_018991925.1 Homarus americanus | reverse complement strand
AGCCTTCTATACACCTCAAAAGTAAGTGTACTTTACTGCATTTTTTTTTACTTTGTATGTAATTTTCGATGAGCTGGAACCATTTACCCCAAATCCCATTGAAACAATGGATTCGGTTAACGAACGACCCTCTGGAATGAATTGTGTTCATTAACCGAGGGACCACTGTACTTAGATAATAGAAACTTTTTAGGATGATTTAAAGAAACGGAACATAGTGTCTGCTCAGATGGGTGGGAGTAAGTTGTTCTACACTTGCACACCGTGGTATTTTATAGAGGTCTGGAACTGAGAGGAGCGCATGGTGGGGGCAGAGTTGCCAACTTAGCGACTTAGTAGCTAGATCTAGAGCTTTTTGTTTTTTTCTAGCGACATTTTAGAGCGATTTGCGACTTGTCGCAAATCTAGAGATATCCACAGAAATCTAGCGACTTTCTGGATACTTTTGGACTGTCCATGAAAACTCAGTTTTCCTAATTTCGAGCCATAATATATAGCAACGGGGTTACAGGGACAATAAATAATAAGAAAAGTTTAATACATTTGAACGGGTCGTGGTACAGAAGGAGGGACACGTCTATTTCCTGATCACTTGATGTCAGCCCGTCCATGCATCTAACACCCTAAAATTGTGGTCAGAAGTGGCAAATTACAGAGATGCGACCGGTGAAAACCCTTACCATGATCTGGCTGAAATTGCACTCGCTGCCTTATCTCTTCCGCATTCAAACGCAGATGTAGAGCGCACATTTAGTAATATGAACTTTGTGAAATCAAAATTGCGCAACAAAATGAAACTATCGACATTAAAGGCAATTCTTACAATAAAGTATGGGTTAAAAAGACAGAACACCTGTTGTGCAAGTTATGAACTTCCTAGTGATATTTTAAGAAAGATAGGGACTGTGGAGGCATACAGTTACAAGATATCTGCACGAGAACCTGAACCAAGCACTTCACATGCTTCCAGCTCTACAGTTGTTCACACTGCCGACGACTACGAAGAGGACTGGGTTGCAATTACTATTGAATAATAGGTAAGTGTGCACATTAAACTTTAAAAGAAATAATATTTTTATTTTTACATAATGCATTTTATTTATACTCCGTCCATTATAGTCGGCATTATGAAAATATTATTTGCATGAAATTACTGAAGGGGGAGAATAATAGCTTGCAACTTTTCATGGAAGATTTAGCGACATTTAGCTACTTTTAGGTACCAGCCTAGCCACATTTGAAAATCCGAGTTGGCAACCCTGGGGGGGGGGGGGTCTTAGTAGCTGTGGGTGTCTTAAGTTATAGCTCTGATTATTCTGGAACTGGAAATAATTATTGTCAATCAAGTGACTGACAGATTTGTAAACAAAAATAGCACAGCAGTAGGTGTTAATATCCTCAGATTTTAATATTTTCAATTTAACAAATTGTTCGTTAGTGTGATCAGTTTTTTCAAATAAGTCATTGTCCGCACAACTCTCTTCTGTGCAGTGATCAGCAGTTGTGTTTTTGTAGAGCCAGAGGCCCCCTTAGTGTGTGACAGTGTATCAAGTGCTGGTAAACAAGATCCAATATATTTCTTTCATTGGTGCAAGAGTGAGGGGCTGACGAGTGTGATACAGGATACTGCACTGTTTATTGACTTTACTGTGTATAGCATGTTATACTCTATGGCTTGGAGTGGCAGGGCTTGGGAGCTGGAGTTCTAAGTGGGTAATCCAGAGAGGTAGATGCACGACCTTCCTCCATGGTGACAACTGTTATACTGATTATTTGCTTAATATGCTGTCAAGGAGAAGTGTGGGTAAGTGGGGATGAGCTATAACCACAATAATAGTCACACTACTCATGCAGGAAAATTAAAGAAATGAAATGCTAGATTGATGATATCAGACCCCTACTACGTCAGCGCTCTGGGGCGATATCAGACCTTTAAGGGCTAATGCTTGGGAAAATTCAAAATTACGTAACTTTTGAACCAATGAAGATATTAAGTTCATTCAAGTGGTACAGGTTGTATCTCTCTAGTCCGGCAACCTCGGGACCTGACCGGTGCCGGACCATGGAAATTCACCCTTTTCCTGGATAGATAGTGACTTGTGCTTATGCTTGGAAGCACTAGCACCACTTTCTCTGCTTCATGGTCTCTTTGAAGATATATTGAAGGGTTAATGTCATACAGTAGCTTCTCAAATTTTGCGAGTTTTTAATTCAACGTTTTTTATTTGAACACAAAAAACAAAACAATTTAAAATTTTGACGGCGGAAACTCGAATTTCGACGTGTTTGAACGACCCACCAACATTCAGACGATGTGCACAATCATGTAAACAGCGTCATTTCTCTTATGTACAAAAGATTCATTATTGTTTATTACTGAATGTCTTTTTGATAGAATTAATGTGTGTGTGCAAAATGGGCAATACAATTCATTAAAACACACAAGGAAATGACACAGCATTGTTTTCGTTGATTATAAAACCAGTGACTGACTGGTTCTACATATAAAACTGAAGAAAATAAGACCCTGGTTGTAGCTGTAGTAAAAGTAATATGGTTGTTTTAAGTAATGTTATTTAATGTTAATAAATGGAACAATAGAAGTAGCTAACGATAATGGTAAAGAAAAAAGAGAGATAGCGTATGTAAGTGCGCACATGTGAAAACTTATCGTCATTACTCTATATAAGAATATGAAAGCAACACTAATTTACCGTTCATATATATTTTAATTAATGTTTCTGATTTTTTTTTATTGAATTAATGTTTGTGTGTGCAAAATGAACAATACAATTCATTAATAATACGTGGAATATTAACACGAGGAGACGAGACGGCTGCCGGCATTGCTTTCGTTAATGCTTAAAAAACCAGTGACTGATTGGTTCTACATATAAAACTGAAGAAAATAGGACACTGATTGTAGCTGTAGTAAAATTAATGTAAAAAAAATAATATGCTTGTTTGAAGTAATGTTATTTAATGTAATAAATGGAACAATATAAGTAGCTAACCATTAATGGTAAAGAAAAAAAGCGAGACTGCACATATGTAAGAGCGCACATGTGAAAACATATCGTCATTACTCTACATAAGAATGTGAAAGCAACACTTATTTACTGCTCATATATATTGAAGGGTTAAATGTTGTACTCTGTATAGACAAGCAGAGAGAGAGAGAGAGAGCAGCCGAACTGCCGGATGTAAACAAACCTTAATTTCCCGCAGCTTTGTTGTTTTTTTTTACTGGGATTAGCCCACCCGGGCATAGGTCACTGACCCACATTGGGGCCTGAGGGGCAAAAATTTAATGCTCCTGTAATAATAATAATAATAATAATGCAGATAAAAAAAAAAAAAAGCTGCCTATTTACCTATTGGACAAACTAAAATCGTACCGAACCACGGGAGTTTCCGGACCACAGAATGCCGGACTAGAGAGGTACAACCTGTAGTATGTAGAGCTCTTAAAGCTGGTTTTGCAGATATGAAAGTCATTAATTGAAAAGATTGTTAATACAGGTTGTACCTCTCTAGTCCGGCAACCTCGGGACCTGACCAGTGCCGGACCATGGAAATTCACCCTTTTCCTGGATAGATAGTGACTTATGCTTGGAAGCACTAGCAACACTTTCTCTGCATCATGGTCTCTTTGAAGGGTTAAATGTCGTATAGTAGCTTCTCAAATTTCGCGAGTTTTTAATTCTTAACGTATTTTCTTGGAACACACAAAAAATAAATAAATAAAAATTTTGACGGCGGAAACTTGAATTTCGACGGGTTTGAACGGCCCGCCAACGTGCAGACGATGTGCATAATCATGTACAGTAAACAGCGTCACTTCTCTTATGTACAAAAGATTCATTATTGTTTATTACTGAATGTCTTTTTTATTGAATTAATGTTTATGTGTGCAAAATGAGCAATACAATTCATTAATAATACGTAGAATATTAAAACACACGAGGAAATGACACAGCATTGTTTTCGTTGATTACAAAGCCAGTGACTGACTGGTTCTACATATAAAACTGAAGAAAATAAGACCTTGGCTGTAGCTGTAGTAAAATTATTATGGTTGTTTTAAGTAATGTTATTTAATGTTAATAAATGGAACAATAGAAGTAGCTAACGATAATGGTAAAGAGAAAAGAGAGATCGCGTATGTAAGTGTGCATGCGCACACGTGAAAACATATCGTCATTACTTTACTTAAGAATATGAAAGCAACACTTTTACTGTTCATATATATTTTAATTAATGTTTCTGAATTTGTTTTTATTGAATTAATGTACGTGTGTGCAAAATTAACAATACAATTTATTAATAATACGTGGAATATTAGAGGAGACGAGACGGCTGCCGGCATTGTTTATGTTAAAGCTTACAAAACCAGTGACTGATTGGTTCTACATATAAAACTGAAGAAAATAAGACCTTGATTTTAGCTGTAGTAAAATTAATGTAAAAAAATTAATATGGTTGTTTGAAGTACCTGTAATGTTATTTAATGTTAATAAATGGAACAATATAAGTACCTAACCATTAATGGTAAAAAAAAAAAAGTGAGACTGCGCGTATGTAAGTGCGCTCATGTGAAAACATATTGTTACGAGTTGGGGATTTAGAATATAGTTAAAGGTCTACCCAGATCCCAACAGGCAACAACAATAAAAAAACAAAGACAATCGGACTATAAAAGGGTAGACAAAGGATGCGAGTTTTTGTTGTGTATAATAAAGTACCATAAATTCCTTAACAAAATATTCAGCTTTCTATAATTTACCCTTAACCATACTTAACCTAAACATTAACATTATATACATATTTATACAACATAAACAATTTTGAAGCAAGTGGACATGGGGGAGGCAATATAAGATTACAAATACTTAAGTGCGGAGCTGAGATGGCTGACGAGCAAGGCTGAGTATTGTAGAAGACGGTAGGTAGTCACTGTGCCGTAGGTTTCCAGGATAGGTGATCCTGTGGTCACTTCCCAGAGTGAACTGAACTCTCCTCGAACTGGAGCTGACGAAGAAGACTTTGAGGAGGTGACACAACAACCAGGATATGGAGAAGGGAAACCCCAGAGTGGTAACTAAGAGTAGTCATACTCGTGTTTCGTCCCTAGATGGCGTTGCTCGTGGTGCTGGGTAGGTAGATCAGGACAATAGATGGCGTGGTTCGTAGTGCTGGGTAGGTAGATCATGACAATTGGTGGCGGGGTTCGTAACAATATCGTCATTACTCTACATTGAAGGGTTAAATGTTGTACTCTGTATAGACAAGCAGAGAGAGAGAGAGAGAGAGCAGCCGAACTGCCGGATGTAAACAAACCTTAATTTCCCGCGGCTGTTTTTTTTTTTTTTTTAAGGGGATTAGCCCACCTGGGCATAGGTCACTGACCCACATTGGGGCCTGAGAGGCAAAAATTTAATACTCCTGTAATAATAATAATAATAATAATTCAGATAAAAAAACAAAAAAAGAGCTGCCCATCTACCTATTGGACAAACTAAAATCGTTCCGGACCACGGGAGTTTCCGGACCACAGAATGCCGGACTAGAGAGGTACAACCTGTAGTAAAAATTGCATTGTTTTTCATGGGTAGTGTTTGCAGTTTCATTAATATGTATTTTTGAGGTATAATTTTCATTACATGGAAGCAATAATGTATTAAGACCACACCAGAAAGTCAAAGGTCATTGTAGTGTTTGCATAAAAGTAAGGAATACCAGGTGTTACTAATATTTACCGGGGGCCAAGCACCAAAAAGTATAATAAAAAAATGCAGGTACTTAAGTCCTAGTTATTATTAGAAAAATTACAGTAAACAATGACTTGTATTACCAATATTAAATATTGGTAATACAAGTGAGGTAGTGGCCTCCTGTCTATTGTTGCTTGACATTATTGGAAGATGAAGGAATAATGCAAGGAGAACAACGGCAGTTTCCACAGTTAGTGCTATAAACCTCCTACTAACACGCACCATCCACCCTCACTCGCAGCTGCCTCCTCCTCCCTCTGTTCATCACCCCCTCCCCCCCTATTGGTTCGATAAGACTAGTCACTCGGACAGGAACATAACACACCACGTGCCACCAGCTCTCTCTCCCACCCAACTTGCCCTCCCTCCTCTCTGTTTTGTTTAAATTTCTCTCAATGGCCCTCACTTCCTCCTTTTTGCCAGTTGGAAAATAAAAAAAAAGGGTTTAAGTATTATTACAGATCATTTCTATGATATTTTTGTAGAAACATGGAATCCCATTAGCTAAGAAACTGAAAAATAATGAGTCGCTATGAGCGAGAGAGGCCACGGGTGCTTGTCCCTTCAGTCCGCCTCCAGGTGCAGGTCACGCGCTGTAGAGACACTTTTACTTACCTTCACACCTTCACTAATATGGCTCTCACCCTTACAAATATTGCACTACCTGGGACAGTTTGTTTTTCTGCTAATGGGGAAAGGTTGGAGAGTACAGCTAATACTAAACTCAATTTTGGGGGATGGCACTTGGCCCCTTGTTGCACTCGGCACCGCTAATGAACAACATCATATTCCTTCTACGTTACGTTACATAAATTTTAAATTATGGAGTGAGAATAAGAAATAAACAATGTACAGTATTGTACAATACAGTCGGCCCTTAACATACGCGGGGATTAGGTAACAGAGATACCCGTGAATGTTAAGAATCCGAGTATTTTTGCTGCCCCCCTAAAAACACCCCTGACCCCCCATTGTCCTTATACACCATATATATCTGTGTGTAGTTTGAACTTTTAAGACCAAATTTTTTTGGCAAAAAATTGGGGGTCGACCTTTAAATGGGTAATAGTTTCGTTAGGTTGAAAAATATTTACCAGTAACTACCAGTAAACAATGGAAACGACGCACCACCAGCTGTGAGTGTCGGTACAGTTGCCAGGACAGATCTCTTGCGTCATCATAACAAGCCCAAAGTAGCCAAATGCATGGTATGGTAGCACAGGACAATGTAAAACATAAAGTACTCATTTTTTAAAGTTTATTTACAGATACATAATTTTTTTTTCATTACATTTGAAACATCAATCTTTGTTAATTACATTTGAAACAAACGAAAACTACGATACCGTATTTCTAAATACCTGGTATTTTCATTAAAATATTACATCACAAGTATATTTTACCTTAACTGTGACTGAATGAATATATTCTCAGAAATAAATATGGAAATGTAATATTTTTGCTGAAATGACGTACATATTACAGTGGAAAGTGGGATAAAATCATGACTAAAACAATGACTTGCTCTTTCTTTGGTTGTTCAAAAGATGTTACCGTAATTGCTTTTCGAATGGTTTTCAGTTAAAAAACTGTTGTATTACAATAATTTTCTTTCCTAATTCACTTGAATAAATACTATTATACCATATTTCTGAATATTTTCATTAAAATCCATCAAAATCATTTTCCTCTTCATCGTATTCAGCACCAAACAGCTCCTCCCAGTCATCTCCTTGAACAGGGCTAGAGGGTACGTGTTTTTCAAATCGTTTTCAGTTAAAAAAATGTTACATCACATGTATATTTTACCTAAACTTCTCCTGAATGAATAATATTCTCAGAAATAAATAGTAGTTTTGCTGAAACGTGATGTATTTAAATGTAAAATTGGATAAAATACATGAAAACAAAAGACTTTACCTAACCTACCGATTTTCAAGATATATTACTCGTTTTTTTAATAGTTTTCGGTTAAACTACTGTTATATTAGTGATACAGTCGGCCCTTCACATATGCGGGTTTAGCATTCACGGATTCACAAATACGCGGATTGCCCCGCCAGAGGAATATTCTGTACATTGAAGTAATTGAAGTACATTCAAATCGTGCGCCATTCAACTCGTGCGCGGCACCGAACACGGGACACCGCCCGCTCCCGCAACCTCACACACACACACACACACACACGCATAGCTCTCCCTCACTCAGTCAGTCTCGCTGTAACCACACTTGTGTTGACATCAGCATTGTAATTGCAAAAATATTACATTTCTGTGAATGTATTATATCAAGCACAGTATGAATAGAATATCACTAATATAAGAGTATTTTAACCGAAAACTACTAAAAAAACGAGTAACATCTCTTGAACATCAGAAGGTTAGGTAAAGTCTCTTGTTTTCGTCATGTATTTTATCGTAATTTACATTGAAATACATCACGTTTCAGCAAAAGTACTATTTATTTCTGAGAATATAGAAATGTAATATTTTGCTGAAATGACGTACGTATTACAGTGGAAAGTGACGAAAGCAATGACTCGCTTTCTTTCGCTCAAAAGATGTTACCGTAATCGCTTTTCGAATGATTTTCAGTTAAAAAACTGTTGTATTACAGTAATATTCTATCCTAATTCACTTGTGATGCAACAGTTTTTTAACTGAAAACCATTCGAAAAGCGATTACGGTAACATCTTTTGAACGAAAGAAAGCGAAAGTCATTGTTTTCGTCACGATTTTGTCCCACATTCCACTGTAATACTTAGGTCATTTCAGCAAAAATATTTCATTTCTGTGAATGTAGTATATCAAGCACAGTATGAATATAATATCATTGT
>NW_024722227.1:21123441-21154800 GCF_018991925.1 Homarus americanus | reverse complement strand
CTATTTTAGTAAATATCAGGAAGTTTATACTATTCAATAATTTTAAAACTTTAACATTCAATTTTTTAGTCATTTTAACAATTATTGAACATAATTGAAGGTAAAGTGAATATAAACATCATAGATTTTGCATCAGACATACAAATTTTAGATATAAGGTTTACTCTGAGTAAATATGTTATCTTTAGTGCAAAATATATGACATTGATATTCAAAATATTCCTGGTCTTACAAGGAATCCAGCAATGTCAATTATATTATCCTAACTTTAGTTTGAGGTATTATTTATTAAAATCTAGTGGTTTTCCCCAAAAAATTTCTCAGAGAGGGAAGAGCCAGCAGTGTAGTGTGAGAAGAGGGGGAGGAAGTCGAGTCCATTATTTGAATGGACATTAACTTGGCGACTGTATTTCTCTATTTCTCTTAAGTATTAATTGTGTGCATGTACCATCATAAAATTAAGATGTTATTTTTACTACAACATAGTTATGTGTCATCAAAAAGTGGAGTTTGGGGGTCGGGCCAGTCTCTATTGGAATTAATCCCATATGTTCTGTTGTTCACTTAACGGGTTTTCACTTAACGCGGTACCCTGAGGGTTCAATTGACCGCGTTAAGCGGGGTACAACTGTGTGCCTATATGGGATTAATTCTAATAGAGACTGGCCCGACCCCCAAACTCCACTTTTTGACGACACACAACTATGTTGTGGTAAAAATATCATCTTAACTTTATGATGGTATGCACACACAATTAATAATTAAGAGAAATATCAATAATATTAGTTTTTTAACACTTACATTAGTAGAAAAGATGGCTGGGCACACAGGGATGGAGGGTTGGTTCCGAGGCAGAGGGCAGATTATTGGCCCTCACCTGTATCACTTGTATCAATTGTATCACTATCCACCACAGAGGCTTGCAGGGCCTCTTTGTCAAACCCCTCAAAGTCCATATATGTCCATATCCTCACTATAATTATCACTATCACTGACTTGGGCCGGCTGTGGTGGGTGGCGGGTGAAGAACTCGGTAATGTTTTGATGACTGGGCGACCTTGTGCGCACCCTGCTCGCGCCGCTTACACAACATGGCGGATGGCGGGAGAGGGCGGGAGAGATGGCGGGAGGTTTGGATCCAAAAATGGTGCGGCTCGCCAACCGCTCTCCGCGTAAAGGGGTACACGCACCGCGGAATGTGAGCATTCCGGTTTCGGCAGGGTACCGCGTAAAGCGAGGGTTGACTGTATATATATAAATATATACAGTCATGCGCTGGTTAACGTCCGACCGAACAACGTCAGATCGCATATACGTCCGTACCCCAAAAAAAATCCGTGACGCCTGCTGGACCACCACTCTACGACCCCCTGATGGAGACACGATGATCCTCCCCATACTGGTCAGATATTATGTGTTAAAGGAATATACTTCCTATCTTAGGCTATTTTTAAACATTTGCCTCCAGGTGTAATGTTAACCTACATCTATTGAGGATAAAATCTTTCACCTACAAATTGACAATAACACATTTGCTGTAATCAGACATATCTAGTTGCCTCAACAATTGCAACCCCAGTTGCAATTTGGGTTGCAATTTCAAATTCTGTGGCATTACTAAGTATAGTGAAGTCTCTGGTGCACTCTAAGATTAAGAGAGAAAACGGAGGACTCAGGCATCCTGATGTGAGAGAAAACGGACTCATATGATGGGGGACCAAATAAAAAAAGCATAGCCACATGTTTTGTGGACTACAGTATTAAGCGTAATAAACCTAGCCATGCCTATGTGTGTTTATGATATTTACCAGAACATTATATATATATATTTAGTGGGTCTAAATGGTCATAAAATGGAAAACTAGGGGTTGGGTCTTGGGTGCTTGGAACCAATTAGAATAAATCCCATAGGTTCTGTACTTTCGTTGTCAGCGGGGTCCCAATTAGGCGCTATAACCAAGGGATGTCTGTACTGTACTGTATATACTTGTGACACTGGCCAGTTGCTTCTGGTGTTATGGTACAGGGGTACCAAGTGACAGCACTAGGATCCCGCTTCCTCTATCAAGGAATAAACAATTAAAATTTAAATTGAAAAAAAAAAAAAATTCAAATAATGGAACCTAGCGAACCTAAATGGCCCTAGAGTGGGCACAGTCACGTATGCATCGCGTATTCTTATAGATTGTGCGGCCAGGCGTACGTTATCTAGTGAATTTAGTCAATATTATACAGTAACAATGGACCTAAGTGCAAACCTGTAATGTACATGTACTAAATGATTACGGTACTAAAATTGTTATGTCTATTGCAAATATAGCTTGTTTATACAGGTATTCAAATAAATTACTATCTTGCAACAATCCCTCCAATGTAAGTTATATTCACCCAGGTCGTTTGGGTGGAAAATTATGAGAAGAGCTTAGTCACTCTTAAGTAATGATAAATAAACACACGGGCAGGCCTTCAGCACCAACTGTCAAATCTTATCTCAAATAAATAAACAAACAAACGCCAGACATTCTGTCACCTCACCTCCCGCCCCCTCTTCCCACCCTGGTGATTTCTTTAGGTTTATTTTATATAATATCTCAGACTAAAGTTAGGATAATATAATTTACATTGCTGAAATCCTTGCAAGACAGAGATTAATTTGAATATAAGCGTCATATATTTTGCTCAAGATATAAAAAATGTAGTACATTAGTGTACAATACTGTAGTACATTTTATAAAAAGTTTTTCAACTGTATTTTTGGGTAGATTTACATACAGTCGGCCCTTAACATAAGCGGGGGTTAGGTAACAGAGATACCCGTGAATGTTAAAAATCCGTGTACTATTGCTGCCCCCCCCCCCCATGTCCTTATTTACCATATATACCTGTGTGTAGTTCGAGTTTTTAAGACCAAATTATTTTGCAAAAAATTGGGGGTCGACCTCTAAAAGGGTAATAGTTTCGTTAGGTTGAAAAATATTTACCAGTAACTACCAGTAAACAATAGAAACGACGCACCACCAGCTGTGAGTGTCGGTACAGTCGCCAGGGCAGATCTCTTGCGTCATCATAGCTAGCCAAATCCATGGTATGGTATACACAGGACGATGTAAAACAAAGTATTCATTTGTTAAAGTTTATTTATAGATAATGTACATGAATCTTTGTTCATTACATTTGAAACATCAATCTTTGTTAATTAAATTTGATAGAAAAAGAAAACTACGATACTGTATTTTCATTAAATTATTACATCACAAGTATATTTTACCTTAACTGTGACTGAATGAATATATTCTCAGAAATAAATATGGAAATGTAATATTTTGGCTGAAATGACGTACATATTACTGTACAGCGGAAAGTGGGATAAAATTATGAAAACAATGACTTTCGCTTTCTTTCGTTGTTCAAAAGATTTACCGTAATCGCTTTTCGAATGGTTTTCAGTTAAAAAACTGTTGCATCACAAGTGAATTAGGAAAGAATATGATTGTAATACAACAGTTTTTTAACTGAAAACCATTCGAAAAGCGATTACGGTAACATCTTTTGAATGAAAGAAAGTGAGTCATTGCTTTCGTCACTTTCCACTGTAATACGTACGTCATTTCAGCAAAATATTACATTTCCACATTCTCAGAAATAATTAGGATAAACTACATGAAAACAAAATACTTTACCTAGCCTTCCGATGTTCAAGATATGTTACTCGTTTCTTTAGTAGTTTTCGGTTAAAATACTCTTATATTATATTAGTGATATTCTATTCATACTGTGCTTGATATAATACATTCACGGAAATGTAATATTTTAGCAACTACAATGCTGATGTCAACACAAGCGTGGTTAAAGCGAGACTGACTGAGTGAGGGAGAGCTATGCGTGTGTGTGTGTGTGTGTGAGGTTGCAGGAGCGGGCGGTGTCCCGTGTTCGGTGCCGCGTGCGAGTTGAATGGCGCGCAATTCGAATGTACTTCAATTACTTCAATGTACAGAATATTCCACCGGCGGGGCAATCCTCGTATTTGCGAATCCGTGAATGCTAAACCCGCGTATGTGAAGGGCCGACTGTATATTTCTTCATTTATTTTCATCCACACACCATACTAAAAGAAACGTAAAATAAATAAATGACCTTAGTGCAAAGCTGGAGTGCACATGTACTAATTTGATTACGGTACTAATATTGTTATGTCTAGTGCGAATTACAACATGTTTATATTCAAATAAATCAGTATCTTACAAGAATCCCAGCTTTGTTAATTATATTCTCCTAGGTCATATCACTGGCATTTTAAAATGAGAGAAGCTTAGTAGGACTGTTAAATAAACACACAGAGACCTTCGCCTGAAACTTATCACCTCAACCCCCCACACCCCCCCACCCCTCGCTTTCCCTCCCTCCCTCCCTCCCTCCCTAATCTGCTCAGCCGGGGGTTTATTTAGGCTTACAGTTTTTATCTTATATAATATCTCAGACTAAAGTTAAGAGATTATAATTTGCATTGCTGGAATCCTTACAAGACAGCCAATAATTTGAATATAAACGTCATATATTTTGCTCAAGAGATAGAAATTGTTGTACATTAGTGTACAGTACTGTAGTACATTTATAATATAAATTTTTTCAAGTGCATTTTTGGGTAGTTTAACATCAATTTCTTCATTTATTTTCATCCATTTGCATGCACACACCATACTAAAAGAAACATAAAAGAAATAAATGACCTTAGTGCAAAGCTGGAGTGCACATGTACTAATTTGATTACGGTACTAAAATTGTTATGTCTAGTGCAAATTATAGCATGTTTATATTCAAAATAATCAGTATCATACAAGAATCCCAACAGTGTTAATTATATTAACCCAGGTCATGTCACTGGCTTTTTATAAGAGAGAAGCTTAGTCACTTAAGAACTGATAAATATACAGGTACACCTGTTAGACCTTGGGCCGGTGCCAACTGTCAAACGTACTACCTCCCCTCTACCCAAGCCCCCTCACTCGCTCCCTCCCTCCTTCCCTCCCTCCCTCTCCCCCAACTGCCCAGCATTGCTGGAATCCTTGTAAAACAGTGAATAATTTTAATATAAACCTCATGTATTTTGCACAAAAGATAAAAATTAATCACCTGTATCACATTACAGTAGTGATTTAAGAGTAAAAGTGTATATGTACGTATATAGTATTCCACATACACGTAAGTACAAGTATAAATAAAAAGTTTATGTGATGATCAGACAACGTCCATTTCGGTTAACGTCACGTTTCCAAAAACATATCTAGGACGTTAACCAGTGCATGACTGTATATTGATTTAAGGGCGATTTAGGGGAATTTTAGGAGTGTTTTTGGCATTTTTGGCTTTACTTTGTATATACTTTTCGTTGAGCTGGAACCAATTACCCAATATCCCATTGAAACAATGGTTTCGGTTAACGAACGACCCTCTGGAAAGAATTGAGTTCGTTAACCGAGGGACCACTGTATATATATATACAGTGGTATACTCTGTACACTGTATATATATACAGTGGTCCCTCGATTAACGAACTCAATTCGTTCCAGAGGGTCGTTCGTTAACCGAAAATTTTGTTAACAGAAACCATTGTCTCAATGGGATTTTGGGTAATTGGTTCCAGCTCACCGAAAATTACAAACAAACTAAAAATAAATGCAGTAAAGTACACTTACTTTGAGGTGTGCATGTAGAAAGCTCCTGGTTGATGATGATGGTGGGAATTAGAAGTGGGGGTGGAGGAGAAGGGAGAAGAGAAGGCATTGGGGTGGAAGAGAAGTCACCCCATGCTTCATGTCGCCATTTCACCATAAAATTTAAATTAACTTGGTGTAATTCAAGATTATTTTCTTTAAATCAACACTGCACTGCATTATATATTGTCAATATGTAAAATAAACTTTGAGGGAAGACTCACATTATTATTTATTTGTATGTGTTTACACACACATATACAGTACAGGTAAAATAAATAATTGTCCTAAAGGCAAACACATAAAGGGAATATATATATATATATATATATATATATATAAATGTAAGTATGTATGTATGTATGTATGTATGTATGTATATATATATATATAAATGTAAGTATGTATGTATGTATGTATATATATATGTATGTATGTGTGTGTATGTGTGTGTGTGTGTGTATGTGTGTATGTATGTGTGTGTATGTATGTATGTATATATATATATATATATATATATATATATATATATATATATATATATATATATATATATATATATATATATATATATATATATATATATATATATATATATATATATATATATATATATATATATATATATATATATATATATATATATATATATATATATATATATATATTTTGCACACAAATAAAAATGTAACCCCGTCAGCAAATGTTACTTGCAGATTTGGCGATTCGTGGCCATTTTGAGAACCTAACCCTCACGAATTTTAAGGGCATGTTGTACTGGTAAATCTATAAATATATCACTGTTACCTGGATGACATACCTAAAATGATGAGTGTTGTGAGACTGAAAATTAAAACATAGAAAAACAGTCGCATCAAACGAAATGAAGTCTGCATTTTGCCTCTTGATTGAGTGTCCTTTGTGGCCGCCCCCATATCACCTCCTGACTGAAACACACAAAAAAAAAAATATTTTAAATTTCAATAACAATTAGGCAATAGGATATAAAGACCTGAAAAAGCTGGGTTTACATCAATACTGTTCCATCTACTGAGCAAAACTCTCCCTGCTCACTGGTGGAAATGTGGGAGGAGGCAGAAAAGACTGCAGAGGAGGAGCAGGGAGGGATGGATGAGAGACAGGTAGGAAAAGAAAAATAAGTAAAATTTAAAGAAAAAGAACTACAGGTAGGAAAAAAGATAGAGAGCATGGAAAGACAATGGATGTTTAACAAGTATATAATCAGTCTCATGGAAAGAGTTCTGGAGTAATATTCTATTTACAAATGGGTTCCATTCCTGAGGATGTTCTTTAATCAGATTTGTACATAAGTTGGAACACATACTGTACTATATTCATACTGTACTTACAGAACAATGTTTAAGATCCTATATCATAGCCTAATTCCTTATAGATGTCTTAAATCACTTAATTTAAGACAAAAGAAGATATAGAATGACAAAATACAGTAAATGAAAGTAAAAATAAGTCATCGGGTAAATAAAATGGCTGGTGTTCGTAAGTCGGGGACCCCCTGTACAGTACTTCTCTTCCCTCTCAATGCACTGTTTATTCCATAACACCTACACTTGAAACACTGAAGAATACATCCTCTGACAGTGTGTTGAGAATCCCCATCAGGTTATCTGTTAAGTCTTTGTCAGACTCAATACAGTACTGTACATGTACTGTAGTCTCTAAGTATTTTTTATGTTTAAGGAAAGAGAATAATTGCAGTCAGGTGAGCACAGATGACAGGCCATCACTTCAACACCTAATTCACTATTAGTTTCTTGACAAATATAGCTGGCATGTTGTCTTGGTGTTGGATCCATGCATTGTCAGAGAACTTAGGCCATTTTTTTTTTCAGACAGTATTTTAGCACGTTGACATAATATACCCTTAGACAAATTTGGGGGAAAAATGTTGAATAGGTGACAGCTTGTAAACAGTTAAACCAAGCAAAGTTTTCTTGGTACTGTACAGGTATCAAACAGTTGCACTGACTGTGTATGGTAGTCTACATATGTGAGTATCATTTCTTAGTTTAAAGTGTAAGTAATAAATAGAAATCAATCAAAATCCATTTTGCCAAAAATTGTTCCAAAACCTCCACTGGCAGAAGCATACCAGAGTACACTAAACTCTCGTTAATTTGACAAAAAGGGGAGGAGGGGCGCGAGGCGGGGAGGTGGGTAGTGGAGCAGTAGCAGATGACCAAGTACTGTACAGTAGGTGAAGGGGACAAATCAGCTCGGCAAGCGGCTGGTTCTTTCTTGAAAAACATTGCGATTGATTACAGTTTCCTCTTGGCTTTGAAGTCTTTAAACCTTTCACTCCACTAGCATCACTAGCACTGACACTAGGCAGTCTTTTAGGGGCCATTACACACAGAAACACTTAAGTTTTGAAAGTACAGTACAACACATGAGATGCTGTGTCACAGGCAATGGTTAAACGCAAACAAAGAGAGAAGAGGAAGAGGAGACTCTGAGAGCGCATGGGGGTGACTCGTTGTGCTGCGGGAGAGGCTTGCAGGCTCCCAACCACGTGCTTACCGCAAATAGTCGAAATCGCAAATCACATACCCGCAAAAAGCTAGGGTTTACTGTATATAGCGAACCCTCAAAGATTTGGACCCGGTAAATCCGGATTTCGGATGATTCGGAAAAATTTGGGGGTTCTGGGCTAAGAAGCAATCTCAAAACAGAGTAAAGATCATCACAGGCCCATGTAACTTAAGATGTCAGCGCACAGGACACAGGTGCCCGAGGCGGGAAACGTAAACAGTTGTCAATTGTTGTTTGTGGTATTAATTCATTCATTCTAGTAATGATACAATGTTTCTTATTATGTTATCGTATGTAAATGCATGGCTTATATAATTTGTTTACCACTGGGTCCATCAGTGTTTTCAAATTAGACTACAAGATAAGAATTACTCCCATAAATATTTTGATCATAAGCCTGGCAACAGGTGCAAGTAAGAGTGACCACTAGTTGTGCGTTGTCTGCTCTTGTAACTCTCCTCACTCCCTGTCATATGTCACTGGATTTACTGTTATTATTAGTGTTTACTGATACAATAGTGCTTAATAATGATTAATCATGGTATTATAGATAGATTAGACTTGTCACTGTAACCACCAGGCTACTGGGCCAAGCTGTGAGGTGTCATGGTTGTTTTCAACTCATGTTTTTGGGTAGATACAGTGAATCCTCGAAGATTCAGACCCTGTAAATCCGGATTTCAGAAGATTTGGACAAAATATTTAGGGGTTCTGATCTAAGAAGCCTCCCTAAGAAGCATTCCCAAACAGGGTGAAGGTAGTTTTAGGCTTAAAGTTTTTATCTTATAAAATGTTAAAGACCAAAATTAGCAGAATAAAACTTACATTACTGGAATCCTTGCAAGACAGCGAATAATTTGAGTACAAACGTAACATAGTTTGCACAAGAGGTAAATTTTGTTAGTCCTTTAGTGTAGTACATTTGTGTACAAGTTTTTTAACTCCTATTTTCAGTTAGATATATGTAACTTTCTTCATTTATTTTTACTCATTTACATGCACAGACCATCCTAAATACATATTGTGAAAAAGTAAAAGAAATAATTGTCCTGGGGGCAAACCTCTACTCAAATGTACTAAATAATAAAAAAAAAATTATGTCTTGTGCAAACTATGTGACGTTTATATTCAAATTAATCACTATCTTACAAGGATTCCAGTAATGTAAGTTATATTCTCACAAGTCAATTCAGTGACATTTTGTAAGCAAAAAAAAACTTAAACTCCCTCATATGACTGATAACTACACACTTGGTAACCTCCCCACCCGCTGTCAACACCTCACCTCCCCCTCGGCCCTCCCCCCAGAGTGAAGGTAGCTTTAGGCTTAAAGTTTTTATATTCTAAAATGTCATAGTCATAGACTAGCCTTAGCAGAATAGAACTTGCATTGCTGGAATTCGTGCAAGATAGCAAATCATTTCAATATAGACATCACATAGTTTGCACAAGAGATAAAAATTTTAGTCCTTTAGTGTAGTACAGTTAAGCATAAGTTTTCAACTCATATTTTTGTGTAGATATACAGTATGTAACTTTCTTCATTTATTTTTACTTAAGTTACATGCACACACCATCCTAAATACATATTGTGAAAAAAGTAAAAGAAATAATTGTCCTAAGGGCAAACACAAAGGGAATATACATTTCTTTCCACACGAGTTAGCTGGCTTTGTGAGGGAGGGGAGGAGGGTGCAGAGTGTAGGGGGTGGGGAGTGGGGAGCAGGGCCGGTTTCAGGAGTGGGCAAAGTGGGCAGCTGCCCAGGGGCCTCAACAATCTGGGGGCCTCCACATATTACAATATTTTATTTATTTGTTTATTCATTTGGATTATTTTTATTTTCATTCTTTAAAATTCATGTTTATCTATTCCATCACGCAAAACTATGTTCAGCAAGAAGCGTGATAGAAATTAGGCTAGCTACTCCTTGAAATTCATGAATACCTGGTTTTCCTATGAACTGTATATTTTTAATGAATGCTATTGTTTGTGTTGTAAAAGCAGTTGTCCAAGGTTATCTCCCAATCCGTGAAGCACTTGCTAAAATAGCTAGAGATGAAAATGAGACGAGCAAAACATGTTATGAAGCCAATGGTCTCCATGATAAGATGTGCAAGTTAGAGACTGCTATTTATGCTGTGTTTTGGCATGACATTCTTGGCAGAGTTGATGCAACAAGCCATGCATTGCAAGGTCCTAAACTCGATTTGAACACAGCAGTAGCAATGCTGAAGTCCTTGGAATGTTTTGTACGAGAAAAAAGAGATTGCTTCCATGTTTATGAGAAGAAGGGAGGAGAAATGTCAGAAACTGGGGATTATTCAGACACGCAAGCGTCAACGTAATGTACGACTCAATCCATTGGATTATGGACGATCAAAAGAAGCAGCCCTCTCAGTCAGAAAAATTTTGGGTTCAGAATTTCCTTCCAGCAATTTATCAGTTCCTGAGTTCACTAGATCAACGGTTAAAGGCCTATGAGGAAACCTGTTCACTTTTAATGCTCTTGTCTAAGCTGGAGTCATTGAATTGTGACAAAATTAAAGCAGCTGCAGCAAAATTGATTGCCGAGTACAAAAATGATTTGGATCAAACACTTGGAGTTGAACTTGTGCAGTTTACAGCATTCTTCACTCAATTTCTTTTAGACGAAGTTATAGATACATTTCCAAATGTTGAAATAATGCTACGGATGTACTTGGTGCTCATGGTCACAAAATGTTCTGGAGAACGTTCTTTCACCAAAATGAAGTTTATTAAAAACAGACTTCGCACTACAATGTGTCATGATAGGCTCAGCCACCTGGCTTTGATGAGTATCGAATGACATCCTCAGAGAGATTGACTTCGAAAAGTTGATCAAAAACTTTGCAGCGGCCAGGTCATGTAAAGTGCCTGGTCTGTAAATAAAGGTAATGTTTATTTTCTATTTTGCAATTGATCAATGTTTGTGTTCAATATATCCATTATCCATAGTCGATGGCAGTTATTTTTATTAAAATTCTTGTTTTTTCCAACATGTTCATACTTTTTTTATAATTTTATCAAATTCATTAAATTGTTTACCGTATATCTCGACCTATAAGACGGAATTTGAACCATAAAAAAAATCAGCCCAAAGTTAGGGGGTCGTCTTAAGCACCAAATATAAAATTCTTACCTCTTAAATATTGCGGTTTAGCGTATCAAGAGCGGTGATGGAAACATCGTAAACCACTCACAAGGTCCGTATATCTCGGCCTACAAGGCGACGGGGTGTATAAGACGGCCCCCAAAATTTCCATTTAAAAAGTAGCTTTTGAGCCCTATTCGCTGTATAAGACCAGTACCCCAAATGTGACACTTACCATTGGGAGCTTACTGACTCAGTAGTCCTTTACCAACCATCCCACTGACCAGTGCTGTTGACACATCCTTGGTTTTTTAAAATAAGGCCAATTCACTTCAAGTAATGGCATCAAATCTTATAGGTTGGTGTAGTGTAAACACTAGTGACTCACTTAAAAGTCTGTTATTTAACTTGAACTAATGTTGGTGTCGAATACAATGGTTTCATTTACTTGAAATGGATTTACCGATTTATTTGTTTATTTATTTGTTTATTTATAACATACTGTAATATATTAAACACACTGCAAGTATTTTCTTTAATTTATAAGCTTGCTTCAACCAGCTACAGTATTCTAATTCAATAGTGTTTCATTAGAATTTGAGTGAAAAAGATTACTGTACATACTTAATACATACATTTATTACACAAATATATATATATATATATATATATATATATATATATATATATATATATATATATATATATATATATATATATATATATATATATATATATATACAGTTATACCCCTTAGCGTTTTCATAAAGCGATTTCTCATATCATGATGCCTGCAAAGCGAACTTTCATACTTGTGGTTCATCTACTCATATCTGGGCGGCCAGGCAGCGCGCAAGGTGTAGTCATCAAAACATTGCGAGTTCTTCCGTGACCCACAGCCGGCCCAAGTCAGTGATAGTGATAATTATAGTGAGGATATGGACTTATATGGACTTTGAGGGTTTGACAAAGGGCCTCTGCAAGCCTCTGTGGTGGATAGTGATACAATTGATACAAGTGATACAGGTGAGGCCAATAATCTGCCCTCTGCCTCCAGAAACAACCCCATCGTGTGCTCACATCTTTTCTACTAATGTAAGTGTTAAAAACATAATATTGATAATTCTCTTAATTATTAATTGTTAGTTACCATCATAAAGTTAAGAAATATTTTCCTACACATAGTTGTGTGTAAGTCAAAAATTGAGGTTTGGGGTCGGGCCAGTCTCTATTGGAATTAATCCCGTTCTGTTGTTCATAGCGGTACCCTGTGGGTTCAACTGACAGCGTTAAGCGAGGATACAACTGTATAATGTATATATATATGTATGTGTATATATATATACAGTATTACCCGCCCTAACCGGTTTTTAATGCGTTTTATCATACTCTGTGATGCCTCGCCAGAAACTGAACTTTCATAACACAGTTTTTTTTCCACATATCCAGCGGTGAGTGTCGGCTCAAGCAGCTATTTTTAGATTGCCCCACCTGCCTGACTGCCTGTTTTAGCTCATAAAATTCATCACAAATTACCCGGCCAGAATATAATTTACATTGCTGGAATTCTTATAATTTGGTGATCATTTTGAATATAAACATCATATTTTTGCATTAGACATACAAATTTTAGATAAAATTTTCTCCAAATTAACTATGTTATCTTTTGTGCAAAATATATGACATTTATATTCAAAATATTCCTAATCTTACGAAGAATCCAGCAATGTCAATTATATTATCCTAACTTTGGTTGAGTATTATTATTAAATTTAGTGGTTATCCCACACATCTCCTTGGGACGGTTGGTGGGGGGGTGAGAAGGAGGAGGACCGACCGACCATCTGTTACCCTGTGAAAGAATTATTATTTTTTTATTAACTGAAGATATTTGTTTTAGCTCATAAAATTCATACAAATTACCGGTCTGAATATAATTTACATTGCTGGAATTCTTATAATTTGATGATCATTTGAATATAAACATCATATTTTTGCATTAGACATACAAATTTTTGAAAGAAATTTTTCTCAAATTAACTATGTTATCTTTTGTGCAAAATATATGACATTTATATTCAAAATATTCCCAATCTTACAAGAATCCAGCAATGTAATTATATTATCGTAACTTTAATCTGAAATTATTATTTAATACTAAATGTTAAAACCCTGGAAGGGAGGATTGGTGGGGGGGTGGGGAGAGGTTGGGACTGACGCGTGGTTGGAAGAGGGAGGCAGGTGGGGTACTTTGATTGACAGATAGTGTTGTGAAAATTATTTTTTTTATTAACTGAAGATATTTGTTTTAGCTCATAAAATTCATACAAATTACCGGTCAGAATATAATTTACATTTGCTGGAATTCTTATATTTGGTGATCATTTTGAATATAAACATCATATATTTTTCATTAAACATACAAATTTTAGATAAAAATTTTTCTAGGTAACTATTTTATCTTTTGTGCAAAATATATGACATTTATATTCAAAATATTCTGTCTTACAAAAGGAATCAGCAATGTCAATTGTATTATCTAACTTTAGTTTGAGGTATTATTTATTAAAATTTAGTGGTTTCCCCAAAAATTTCTCTGAGAGGGAAGAGCCGGCAGTGTAGTGTGAGAGGGGAGAGTTAAGTCCATTATTTGAATGGACATTAACTGGCGACTGTATTTCTCTATTTCTCTTAAGTATTAATTGTGTGCATGTACCATCATAAATTAAGATGTTATTTTTACTACAACATAGGTATGTGCCTTCAAAAAGTGGGGTTTGGGGGTCAGGCGGTTTCTATTAGAATTAATCCCATATGTTCTGTTGTTCATAGCAGTTCATAAGGACCCTCTGGGTTCAATTGACGCGTTAAGAATTAACTATTATGTATATATATATATATATATATATATATATATATATATATATATATATATATATATATATATATATATATATATATATATATATATATATATATATATATATATACAGTAGTACACTTGCGGTCAGCAAAACCCACATTGCAGGGTTGAGTGAAAACAGCTCAAAGCTGACAGATCTAACGACATTACAGACTCAAAGAATTATATCTAAAAGCAGCGTAGGGTCCACCCACAACGGAATGTGACACCGGGTTCTGGCAGGGCACAGCGTAAGCGTGGAAATCGCGGAATGTGGGACCACGTAGGGGTTGACTATACTTGAAATAGATTTGCCGATATTTGTTTATTTATTTATTTATAATATACTGTAATACATTAAACACACTGCAAATATTTTCTTTAATTTATATACTTGTTTACATCAAAAAAAGGCTACCATTATACCTGGTAGATGAAGTTGACCAAAATTATGGTGATCGCAATAAGGGACCAAACTCAAGAATCAGAATTCATGGCGTGACTTCTGTTCATCATTCTCATCCCAAATTTCACTTCATTAGTTTCAAGAATTACGCCAGTCATTTACTGAATATTCTTTGTAAAAATAAAATTTAAATGAACTATTTATAGGAGATAATGAAACTTACGTTTGGGAAGCTGGATTAAATGAAGATTACGGAATATTAAAATAATAAAAATGTATTATAAACCTGTCTAACATACCATAAAAGAACAATATACCCCTGAATAAACACAGCTGCTATCATCACCCCCCATTTGCCAGTGACAAGAAAGGGAAAGTGACCTTGACAGTGACCGCCTGTGGCTATTTTTAGCAGCCCTGGTTCGGAGGTGTCAGTATGCATATCTGTATATTTACTGATCATAATACTTATTCCTATAAATAGTTCATTTAAATTTATTTTTTTACAAAGAATATTCAGTAAATGACTGCGTTAATTTGAAACTACCGACAGTGGTAAATTTAGATGAGAATGATGAACAGAAGTCATGAATTTGGATTCGAGTTTGGTCCTTAATGATCACCATAAATGTCTGGTCAACTTCACCTACCAGGTATAATGGTAGCCTCCTTTTTCGCAAAACAAGTATAATTAAAGAAAATACTTGCAGGTGTTTATATGTTACAGTATATTATAAATAAATAAATAAACAATAAATCGGCAACTATTAAAAGTAAATGGAAAATTTTACTCACACTGACATTAGTTCCAGTTAAATAAATGACGCTAGTGAGTCACTAGTGTACAAGCCGGTAAAATTTGATGCCAATACTATGAATTGGCCTTATTTTAAATAACCAACCATAAATAAATGCAAAAGGAAAAAAGATCAAAGGAGAAACATTATATTGTATGTATGTTGTGTTGTCAAAGGAAGAGAACAATTGAAACTCTGCAATTGTGTATAAATGAGGCAGAAAGATAGATCAGCAACCCAAGACTTGGTCAAATTTTTCGTGATGCCATATGGAAAGTAGGATCTACCATTAGACAATACTGTACATTATGCCCAATATCTTCCCAGGCGGTAGTCTCCCGTTTGGCAGCTGCCTAAAATTTTTAAATATTACGTTGATACAACATGATAAATTAGACAAACAATGAAAATAAACAAACAAAAGTTATTTAACAAGATCTTCTCTAAGAACAGAGGGTGAGGATGAAGGGGAGATAGAGGTTATTTATAGCCCGTCTTTGTGTAAGAAGTCGACCACACTATAAATAATTAATTTAAAATTTATATTTTTTACATAGAATATTCAGTACATGACTGCAATTATAAAATACTGTGAAAAAAAAAAAAAAAAAAAAAAAAATTATATATATATATATATATATATATAAAAATATATATATATATATATATATATATATATATATATATATATATATATATATATATATATATATATATATATATATATATATATATATATATATATATATATATATATATATATATATATATATATATATATATATATATATATATATATATATATATATATATATATATATATATATATATATATACAGCACCTCGCTTAACTTAACTTCTGTTAACTTAAATTTCGTTAACTAACTGCCTTCATAAGGATCTTCAATTGTTAACTAACGTACCGTTAACTAATTTCTACGAACCAACCTCAACATGTTTTCGCTAACTGACCGGGCAACCAGCTTTAGTATCAGTTCGCCAATACATTAATCGGTTCTAGGGCTTAAATTCTTACTATTTTAGTAAATATCAAGAAGTTTATGCTATTCAATAATTTTAAAAGTTCAATATTCAATTTTAGTCATTTTAACGATTATTGAACATAATTGAAGGTAAAGTGACTAGTTTAATGCGCTGCATCCAGCCTCTTAACACAGCAAACAGGCGTTAGTCTCTGTTTTCACTGGAGGTAACATCTGCTTGAGACTCTCTTCAACTAAATGCTTTTTTCTGTGTTTCCAAGCAAATTATTGGTCATTTTGAAATATATTTTACATATTGACAATATATAATGCAGTGCAGTGTTGATTTAAAGAAAATAATCTTGAATTACACCAAGAGAGCTAAAATTTTATGGGTGAAATGGCTATGGGGTGACTTCTCTTCCACCCCCAATGCTCTTCTTCCTCCACCCCCATTCTAAATCCCATCATCATCATCATCATCATCATCCAGAGCCTTCTACAAACACACCTCAAAGTAAGTGAACTTTTTCACCATTTTTGTTGAATTTAGGAAATTTTCGGTGAGCTGACCATTACCCAAAAACCCATTGAAACAATGGTTCAAGCATCGAACTTCGGTTAACTAACCACCTTCTGAACGGATTGAGTTATAACCGAGGTCAATTGTTGTATATATATATATATATATATATATATATATATATATATATATATATATATATATATATATATATATATATATATATATATATATATATATATATATATATATATATATATATATATATATATATATATATATATATATATATATATATATATATATATATATATATATATATATATATATATATATATATATATATATATATATATATATATATATATATATATATATATATATATATATACACACACATAATACAGTATTACTCCGCTTTACATGGTTTCACTTTCCGCGATTTCTCGATTTCTCATTTACGCGGTACCTTGCCAGAACTGTTCCGTTCCGCGGTGCATCTACTCATATACGTGTGAAGTATAATTTTTTATTTTTTTATTTAGCTCATAAAATTCATACAAATTACCCGGCCAGAATATAATTTACATTGCTGGAATTCTTACAATATGATGATCATTTTGAATATAAACATCATGGATTTTGCATTAGACATACAAATTTTAGATCTAATGTAATAATTTGATTTACACAAAGCAAATATTTTATCTTTTGTGCAAAATATATGAAGTTTACATTCAAAATATTCCCTGACCTGCAAGGAATCCAGAAATGTCAATTATATTATCCTAACTTTAGTCTGAGGTATTATTTATTACTAAAAGTTAAAATCTAGTTTTTTCACCCAACATTTCTCTGGTAGGGAGGGAAGGTGGGGGGTTGGGGGTGGGGGGAGGGTTGGGACTGACCGACCATCTGGTGCGGTTGGAAGAGAGGGGAGGCAAGTTGGGGTACTTTGACAGATAGTGTCGTGAAGAATATTTTTTTTTTTATTAACTGAAGATATTTGTTTTAGCTCATAAAATTCATACAAATTACTGGACCAGAATATAATTTACATTGCTGGAATTCTTACAATATGATGATCATTTTGAATATAAATATCATGGATTTTGCATTAGACATACAAATTTTAGATCTAATGTAATAATTTGGTTTACACAAAGCAAGTATTTTATCTTTTGTGCAAAATATATGAAGTTTACATTCAAAATATTTCCTGACCTGCAAGGAATCCAGAAATGTCAATTATATTATCCTAACTTTAGTCTGAGGTATTATTTATTACTAAACGTTAAAATCTAGTGTTTCACCCAATCATTTCTCAGAGAGGTAGGGGCCAGTGAGCTGGGAAGAGGGGGGGGGATTTGAGTCCATTATTTGAATGGACATAACCTGGCGACTGTATTTCTCTTAAATATTAATTGTGTGAGCATACCATCATAAAATTTAGATGTTATTTTTACTACAACATAGGTATTGTGTCGGAAAAAGTGGAGTTTGGGGGTTGGGCCAGTCTCTGTTGGAATTACTCCCATATGTTGTGTTGTTCACTTTATACGGTTTTCACTTTCCGCGGTACCCTCTGGGTTCAATTGACCGCGTAAATCGGTGAAATAAATGTATGTAGTAAGTATGTACAGTTATCTTTTTCACTCAAATCCTAATGAAACATTATTGAATTAGAATACTGTAGCTGGTGTACACAGTCGGAACAGTCCCACCACCGATTGTCTCTCGTGAAGCAAGCTTATAAATTAAAGAAAATACTTGCAGTGTGTTTAATATATTACAGTATGTTATAAATAAATAAACAAACAAATAAATCGGTAAATCCATTTCAAGTAAATGAAACAATTGTATTCGACTCCGACATTAGTTCCAGTTAAATAACAGACGTTTAAGAGAGTCACTAGTGTTTACACTACACCAACCGGTAACATTTGATCCCATTACTTGAAGTGAATTGGCCTTATTTTAAAAAACCATGGCTGTGTAAACAGCACTGGTCAATGGGATGGTTGGTAAAGGACTACTGGGTCAGTAAGCTCCCAATGGTTAAGTGTCACATTTGGGGTACCGGTCTTATACAGCGAATAGGGCTCAAAGGCTACTTTTTAAATGGATATTTTTTGGGGTCGTCTTATACACCCCGTCGCCTTGTAGGCCGAGATATACGGTATTTGTTTTACTATTGGATGCAAAACTTCAATTTTATTTATAGTTGAATTAATACTTATTCTGAATCTATCTGACCTTGGACTTAAAGAAGCCTATACATGCATTCTTGGACAGAACCATTATTTGAATAGAGGTTTATCTGATTAATAATGCAAAGAATCATCTCTCTGTAATAACTAATAATATATTCTTTTCTGTGAAGTCTCTTGAAAATTTTTGACATGTGCAGTAGTAGCTATATCAGGGCTGGTCGACTTGAAACCACATGAATGACTCCAGTCATGTCTCACTTTTGTGGGAGTGTGTGTGTGTTGGGAATTTGTACACTATCAATAAATATACAGTTAATTAAAAATTTCTCAATGTTCTAATTTCCTCAATATGGCTTCAAAATTCTCCAAAGAAATGTTCAAATTTCAAAATTTTCCCGGGGGGCTTACAGCGCCCCCCGGAACTCCCACATGTTTAGGCTCGCTTCACTCCCCACCCCACCCTCTTGGGTAGTTATAATGAGGGGGGCCTCCACAAAGAGGCTGCCCATGGGCCTCCACAGGTCTAAATCCAACACTGGTGGGGAGCATTGCCAGGGAATTGGTGTCCTAGCTAGTCTCTGTTACTATGGTGAACCAGGGAGTACAGTACTGTTTAAATAACTATATGTACATGTATAGCAACATTATGTATGTATAAGATAATATAATAAATATGAAATAACATAAATAAACATGAAATAACACTATGGACATTAGGTCCACACAGTGATAATTAGTTGTGGTAATGAGAATGCAAAGACAATACAGTAGAACGTCATATAACGCGAGATACGTTCCATGAGAGGTCGCGTTAAACCGAATTCGCACTTAATCAAAGTGTTGTTTCAATAGAATAATTTAGTTTGTACAGTACTTGAGAGAAACACAAAATACTAAAAAGACTGAGTCTACCCAGATGCACCTAAGCCCATCTCCTAGAATAAACAAAACATTGTTTTTTGTAGTTCTATGTTTGTCTTTGATACCCCCAAAATGTTCTACACTACGGAGGGTATACGCAAACACTTGTTATCTTGAAAATAGGTTCTTATTCTCGTACGGGAGATATACAAAGGAACAATAGACAGAGGGCTTCCACACCATAAGGACTAGCGATCTCAACTCTCTGCATCACTCCGCGCTGGCATGTACAGATGCCACCATTCACAAGCTGAATACATAATACAGTGAGTTCTGCTATAACGCGTGTTTTGAAAACGCGAATTTGCTCTAACGCGATTTATGAATTAGGAACGATATTTGTATAACGCGAATGCTTGTTTGCTATAACGCGATTTTTGCTTACTATTTCTCCAATTTTGTATTAATTGTGAATATAGTAAAGACGAATATCAACAAGAAGCGTTCTGGTGATAAAATTCCCGGTGATGATCGTAAAAGAAAGGATATAACACTTGAAGAGAAGCTCGATTTTATCAACCTCAAAATCACCCTTCTCCCCCATCAAGTAAAGTGTTACATTTACTGTATGATTTCATTATTAGATATGAATGTAACATTTATTTAGACTGTGCTATCCTTTGTGTTAGGCTAACTACTAATTTTTTTCGATTTCGAGTAATGTGCACCTAACCCTATTTTCTCCATAAGCCCTGTTATTTCTATTACACGATTTTCTATAACACGATATTTTACAAGAACACAATTATCGCGTTATAGCAGAACTACCTGTATGTAAATATAATAATTCACATACATAACATAGTACATAATAAATGGAAATATTACATAGGATTAATACATGTTCTGTAATACTCTACTCTATATAATTAATAGAGTAATATAAGAATACACAGCTTAAGGTACTACTTCGTGTCCATATTATACACCTCCCTCCCCCCTATACGCTCATAGTTTCATCTTGAGCGGACCTTTTGTTTCTGAGTCGCTCGGACTTGCGGAGTACCGGGGCAGAAACACAAGGTGGGGATGGATTTACTGTAAAGACATCAACATTAGGGGACTCTACTGGGGAAGGGTCAACACTAGGCAGCTCCACAGGTCGGAGGAAACGACGGTTCCTCCACCATACTCTACCACTAGGAAGACGCACTTGGTAGTCCCTGGACCGGCCAATACCCATGACAACCCCAACCTTTTTCCCAGCGGTGAGATACCGGATCTTGAATCCTGACCTGCTGGCCGATACTCAACCTGGGAAGGGGGTGGGCATGACAGTCGTACCGAGCAGCGACATCTGCGGCTCATTCTGCTGCACGGCGGTCACATTCTTCAGTCTTGGCTTGCCATTCTTGAGAAAAAGACTTCGGGTGGGCAGGAACACAAGACCTGAGATGATGTCCATATAGAACCTGGGCTGGGGAGCGTCCAGTGAAGTTCGGGGTGTTGCGTAACTCTAACAAACCTCGATCGAAATCCTCGCAGTCGATACTTCCTGAGGGTGATACCTTAAGGATCAGGTGTTTCACAGTCTTGACTGCGGCTTCAGTGTGTCCATTCGTCTGGGGGTAGTGGGGCGAGGTCACGACATGACGGACTCCCCAACAGTCCATGAAGTCCCGGAACTCGTGGCTGGTGAACTGGGGTCCTCCATCAGTCCTGAGACGGAGGGGAACACCAACTTCTCTGAAGTAATGTCTGAAATTCCGGATGGTAGCAGTAGCCGTTGTATCACTACCACAGGGGACGACAACAGGCCATCCATACAATCGGTCGGCAATGACGAGGAAGAACTTCCCTGCCACTGCAAAGAAGTCGGCCGACACAGGCTCGAAGGGTCTTGAAGGGTTATCGTCGCACATTAAAGGTTCCTGTTGCTGGCTGGGTTGCAGAATCTGGCACGGCTCACAGGCACGGACGGTACTTGCAATGTCTGCGTCGATTCCGGGCCAAAATACAGTCTGCTTCGCCCATCGCTTGGTGGCCTCCACTCCTCGATGGCTGTCGTGAAGGCGGGTCAAGGTGCGGCGGCGTAGGGCAACAGGAATGACTACTCGTGGACCATACAAGACGAGGTCTCCGTCACAATAGAGGTCCTCGCGTATCTTCCAGTAATGGAGTAGCGATTCATGAAGGTCGTATTGGTTAGATGGAAATCCCTGGGACACACAGTCGACGAGCCGGATGTAGGAAGGGTCGGCCCGGGCTGCGGTGCGGAAATCTTCAAGGGTCTTGTCTGCATCCGGTGCTGTAAACTCTTCTGATGTGAAGACGGCCTTCATTGAGACTACTGACTTGAGGGATGCGGCAGCTGTAGAACACATCTCGTCCTCTGGGGTGGGGCGACTGACAGGGGCGCGGGACAGGGCATCCGGGATGCACAGCAGCTTACCCGCACGCCACACAGCCGTGAAGAGATGAGGCGAGAGCTTCTCTTTCAAACGTTGAAGGCGAGGATTTTCTACTGCATCCAAAGAGTAGTGATTGATAATAGGTACAAGAGGGAGATGATCCGTGAAAAGGGTGAAGTGCTGAAATCCTTTCAGGTTGAAGCGGCACTTCGCCATCGCCCAGACAACAGCCAACATCTCTAGCTCAATTGTGGCATATCAGGCCTCGGCGTCAGTCAGGAACCAGGATCCACACTGAAATAAGCGGAGTTGTCCACCGTCATGGTCCTGCAGAAGGGCGTAACCAACGCCGTAGAGTCTGGAGGCATCAGTCTGGAGGACGGTGGGTAGGGCTGGATCATAACAGGCGAGGACAGGTGGACTTAAGAGGGCCTGCTTGACTCGCTGGAAGGCCTCTTGATGATCTGGGGTCCACAGGAATGTCCTCCTGGGGCTCAGCAGGGGGCATAACGGCTGGGCTGTGGCAGAGATGTCAGGTGAGAATTCAGCCAGCTGATTGACCAGACCCAAAAAAGAACGGAGGTCTGTCAGGTTGGCAGGGGTTGGAAAATTCCTGATTCCACTTAATTTCTCCGGGTCAGCTGCGATGCCTGATGCTGAGAGTGTGTACCCACAGAAGCTCACTGATGGTGTGGCGACTACAAACTTGTCAGCGTTGAGGGTAATCCCATACTTTCGACATCTGGTGAGAACTTCATATATTCGGGAGAGGTGGGCACAGTAGTCTTCGTCATGGAGTAAAATATCATCAACCACCTTGACACGTTGACAGAATGCATCGCCCGTAGCGGCAAACCCCATGGGGCCTCTGCAATACTGATATCTTCCATATGGTGTGATGAATGTAGTCAAATGCTGGTCTTCTTCGGCCAACTCAATCTGCCAATAACCACATAAGGCGTCCATCGTTGTAAAAAACTTCGCCTTCGGGTCCACATTTCGAACAGCTGCGAAGGGTGTGGGTGAAGGGTGGGCTGGACGGGAAACTTGCTGGTTAAGTTTTGATAGATTGGTGGTGATCCGTACTCCACCACAAGGTTTGGCGACGGGGACGAGAGGGTGGCACCAAGGTGAAGGTTCGTCTCCGGCCGGCTTGATGATTCCCTGAGCAACCATGGAGTCAAGCTCTTGTCTAACTAGCTCCTTGTAGGCGTGAGGAATCAAACGAGGGGTGTGGATGGCAAAAGGTGTGGCACCATCCTTAAGATGAATCTTCATAGGTGGACCCACCATCGGCTTGAGTGGTGTGGATCCCAAAGATTTCTTCGTAACCAACAAGTCAGCAAACTCCTTGAGAAGGTTAGCTCTTGCATCAGAAGGGGATGTGTTAGTAGAGATAGGGAGTTCCTTCAACCTGTTGACATGGGTGACCTTTAAAATAGGTTTGGGGAATTCCTTGGAAATAATGGCCAACTCTTGACAATGGCCATATGATAAAAGCGGAGTCGGGATCCCATCATGAACATCAATCCGGGCTGAGCAAGACTGCTTACCAAAGGTAAGAGTAGCCCAGAAAGATCCCAAAGCTGGAGCCATCTTGGAACCATCAGCTGTCAGTTTCGTTGTCTGAGGAGGGGGCTGTAGGTTGCTCCGGGGTATTCCCAAACTTGCTAAGTGTTGTGGACCAATTACTGAGACGTCAGCACCGGTGTCAGGTAACATCTGAAGACTGGATGACAAGTTACCGTGAGAAATGACGACACTGATAGCGCCGGTCTGCAGAACAAAGTACACGACGCCAGGAACGCATCACACAGTTTCCTTTGATCAGGGCTGTGAGTCGAAGACAAACCTTCGACCGACCGACCAAATTTTTATGCTTCCTAATCCGACTGACCTTGCCTATTTGTAACAAATCATTTCTACCATCCCAATTCTGTAATTTGTATGTTGGTAACCCGCGTAGGTAAAAAAGTGAAAAACACCGTGGCTATACTGCTACAGTTTTTATTAATGATCGGACGATATTTAAGAACTACAAAAAAGATGATATAGCTTGACTTTCAAAGTTTCAATCAAAAGAAAAATAATTTTTATTAAGAATTCGATAGATAACTAGAAAACACCATTTTACATGTATATATCTAAAAGTTTGATCTCTGCATATGAATTTGCCAAGCTCATAATCTGATGTGGATCTAAAATGATGATCCCACAATTCCTTTTAAAGTAAAAGTTGTTATTTATGTACATTAAAGAAATGAATACCTATTATTAGAAAAATGGATAAACCCACATGATTAAGTTATTAAATTAAATTGGCTCTTTAATCTCACCAAAACTGGTTAGAAGCAATTGTTGTAGCTGAGAGCCTCTGTGCAGTTTTCACGAAAACAAATGGATATAATCTGCAATTTAAATGGTAAAGAAGAGACTATCGTCCAAAATTATAGTTATACTGTGCCTGTGCCAATAAATTCATAATAATGCTTATAAAACAGAAATAAATTCTTTTACACTTAAGAAAATTATGGGATCAGTGAACCGCGAATAATATGCCTGAGTTCATATATTTGTTCTAGGGAATACATTACCAGTCGGAGGTCGAGTCGAGTCTGGACACTTACCGACCGACTCAACAGGTCGAAATCGACTCCCACCGACTCCAATAAGCCCCTGGTCTTGATGCTTGCCAGAAGGAGGAGGCGTACAGCACTACCTGAGGATGACTTCTGGATCCTTGGTGGCGTCCTTTCTGTGTCTTCTTCACGACAACATATTTGTCAATGGTCCACACGACCACAAAGTCTGGTAATTGAACTTTGCTAGCAGGGCACTTGACTGCAGGCTCAGTGACCCTGACGGTCGCACTGCACGCTGGAGGAAGGGCACCGAGGTATTATGATGTCTTCACAATAAAGTTGCTGAAGGTGTAGTTGGAGTGCAGGGTGTGTTACCCTTGCTGCTTTCTACCTCCTTTTCTGTAGGAAGACACCACCCCTCACCTGGTCAGGCTAGAGCGAAAGTTGAAGCCTACACCTGGCGCTCTCAGACGATTATTGTAACAATATCTTAGGCGGGAGGAAGTGGGTCACAAATGAGATGCTAAACCAGTTTGTCTCGAATACCTGCTAAATGATTGTCTTGAGTTGTGTTTCTTCATTAAACTTGAGAATTTCCAGACAAACATCAACTCTCTGAACATCTTTTTCAGTCTTACCAAAAATGCATCAAAAATATTCTCCACTCGTTGCTACATTGGAGGATTCTTCTTCTAAGTGCTTCTGCTGCGTTGTTCTCAAACACAAATTCGTAACTTGTCAGGGCTAACGTGCCTCTACAGTCAGAGTTGTCATAGAGGCACTAAGTGTGCTCGAGAGCACGCGCAGCCTCGGGCGACGTTACTACACGGTTGTATCATCTAAGTAGGCTGTGGTAAAACTGACAGGTCAACCATTAAGCGTATAGTCTTGCCAATCTCGACGCCATTCCCGAAATATTCGATAAGAAGCGTCAAAGACATCAGAGAGGGAGGCGTTTAGCAAAGTTTTTGAGAGGAATTGCTGAACCGACTTGTAAATGAGGTACCAGTACTTAGTCGTATCAGCATTAGTAGCAGCAGAAGACCTTAGAGTAGATCGTTGTGGGAAAGTCTAACAGGGAAATCAAGACTTCAAATCTGGCTTGATTCTTCTTTCTTTCTCAGGTCATCCCTCACTTCCTACATATATCTTCGTTCTGGCGCCTTGTTCATTCTGGCGCTGTCTTCAGACTCTTCGTACCGAATTTTTCCTTCTCCTGCAACATAGTCCCAAGGCCAGAAGCTTATCCACTTAATCAGTTGAAGGAGATCCTTGGACGCAGGCACCGCGAGAGTTGTCACGATGAACGAGGAGATTCTAGGGTGATTGGGCGTTGTCACTGTGGGGAGCAGGCCTGAGGGTGGGAGAGGTCTCCTGAACCTAAACTCATAACCCATCGTCCAGGTATTTATTTTTGATTCCAGAGACATACGACAGCTTGTACTCTATTCAGTAAGAGACCGGTCAACTCCCTCGTAACGTAACAGGAATTGTGAAGTCTAAAGTAATACGCAGCACTTAATATAGCAGGCTCTGGTAGAGTGCGTAGGTGTGTGTATGGCTTCGTTGTCGGAGGTGGCTTACGCTGCCAGATCGTGAGAGGCAGCGGGGCGTTAAGCCTAAACCCAACCAAAGTTGTCTTGATGCGCTGCTCAGTTACCCAATGACCGTAGGCGTACTGCTGGGCAGCTCTCAGTCATCTGATTGCAGTTTGCACAGACAATTCTGATAAAATACACAACACAGCACCTTCACAGAACACTTCACTTCACAGCACAGCACTGTACACAGCATAGCACTTCACAACACTGTGTGTTCCGAGGCTTAGAAGGCCCGGCTGTAAATCCTTGGTGAAGCTGAAGACTATGACGCCATATTAACAAGGAGTCCGGTGAAGGCGGTTCACTCTGAATTCACTTCCTGGAGAAATCTCACCGCGCCATCTATGTTTGTCTTTACACTCCCCAAAATGTTCTATATCACGGAGGTAAGCACACAAGCACTTATCATGAAAATAGGTTCTTATTCTCGTGAGGCGGGGAGATATAAAGGGCTAGAGGAAATTGGACAGATGAGGAAGCTTCACACCATATGACTAAAGGATCTCAACTTCTGTATCAATTCGCTGGCATAAGAGATGCTAAAGTATTTTCATGCCGAATACATATTATTTAAATATAATTAACTACATATACATAACATGGTGCATAATAAATGGAAATATTACATACAGGATTAATACATGTTCTGTGGGATACTTCATTATGCTGTACCACAGAGTAATATAAGAATACACAGCTTAAGGTACTACTTTTTAAATATAATAATTCACATACATAACATGGTGCATAATAAATGGAAATATTACATAGGATTAATACATGTTCTGTAATACTTTACTATACATAATTAATAGAGTAATATAAGAATACACAGCTTAAGGTACTACTTCATGTCCAAATTATATAATAGTACTGTATTATGTTGAAACAAACACTCATAAATCAACACAGCTAAAATTAATGGATGTCTGTTTGCTGGCTGGGAAGATGGGGGGAGGGGAGGGAGGTGATATGTTTGACGGTTGATGCCATGGTCTAGTGCTTAATTAATTCTTTCCTTAAGAATGACTAAGTTTTTCTCTTATAAAATGTCACTGAACTGACATGGGAGAATATAATTACCATTGCTGGAATTCATAAGACAGTGGTTAATTTGAATATAATCATGCTATAGCTCGCATTAGACATAAAAATTTTAGTTCTAATTTAAGAATTATACTACAAAGAGCAAATATTTTTTTCTCATGCAAAATATATGATATTTGTATTCAAATTATTCGCTGTCTTGCAAGGATTCCAGCAATACAAATTATATTCTTCTAACTTTAGTCTGTGATATTATATAAGATAAAAACTGTCAGCCTAAAACATCAAACCCTGGTTGGGAAGGTAGGAGGGAGGGAGGAAAGGTGGGAGGGAGGTGACAGTGACATGTTTGACAGTTGGGGCAGAAGGTCTAGTGAAGTATTTATTTGTTTATTTAAGTCCTTTAGCTTGAGTTTTTGTTTTTTGCTTATCAAATGTCACAGAAGTGACCAGGGAGAATATAATTTACATTGCTGGAATTCTTATAAGATAGTGATTAATTTGAATATAAACATGCAATAGTTTGCACTAGAAAAAATTTTTAGTAATCATTTTGAGTACCTGTACAGTGATCCCTCGGTTAACGAACGCCTCGGTCAATGAAATTTTGATTAACGAATTACCTTCCATAAGAATATTCAATTCGGTTAACGAAAAAAATTCGGTAAACGAATTCCTTACGAATTTTTCCCAACATGTTTTCATCTGCTTTCGCTGCTCACCAGCTGTAGTATTAGTCCGCCAATACAGTAATCGGTTTTAGGGCTTAAATTTGTTACCATTTGAGTAAATATCAAAAAGGCTGTACTATTCAATAATTTTCCCAGTCTTATATTAAATTTTTTAGTCATTTTAACAATTATTTAACATAATTGAAGTACTGTACAGGGAACTAGTTTTTAGCGCGCCAAACAGCCACTTGACTCACCCAGAATGGCGTCAGTTTGTGTCTCTGCTCAGTGGAGGAAGCATCTTGCTTGAGACTCTCTTGAACATAAACTATTTTTACGTTTTTACAGTACAATTATTGGTCATTCTTAAATTTATTTTACATATTGACAATATATATAATGCAGTGCAGTATTGATTTAAAGAAAATAATCTTGAATTACACCTAGTGAACTTAAAATTTTATGGGTGAAATGGCGGCATGAAGCATGGGGTGACTTCTCTTCCACCCCCACTGTCTTCGTTTCTCCCTTCTCCTCCACCCCCACTTCTAATTCCCAACATCATCATCAACCAGGAGCCTTCTACATGCACACCTCAAAGTAAGTGTACTTTACTGCATTTATTTTTAGTTTGTATGTAATTTTCGGTGAGCTGGGACCAATCACCCAAAATCCCATTGAAACAATGGTTTCGGTTAATGAACGACTTTCTGGAACAAATTGTATTCGTTAACCGAGGGACCACTGTATTATTTAAGCATTTTCAACTTACGACCATTTCGACCTAGATTTGGGTCCCTAACCCCGTCGTAAGTCGGGGAGGAGCTGTATTTGTTTTGACTCAATGATAGCAAGTGGATGAAAAAATTACTACAGTACAGTACAGTATAATCCTATAAGAACCTCCTATGTGTTGCTTTACCTGGAATAACACCCTGGAGTCAGCCCACACTGCTGGGCAAGGTTTAACTCAAACTTTGCTGAAAATAAGTCAAACAACCTACTGTCCTGTACTTGCCCCCACTGAACCTACCTCATAGTGAAATAATTTCCAAATGTTCTTCAGGATTTTAATACTGCATGTCCTAAAACTAGTGCATAAAGGATGACACAACAAACCATCATAATACTGTGTAAAGCTTGACCATTTTTAGATTAATTTCTGGAATCCAATCCCATTCATACATCTTTGTGGTTCTGGGAGCCTTGTAAATGAGTCATCCAATCCATGCACAGGTTAAAAATAAAATCTGTATCAATGAGTTAATGATGAACAAGCTTCAGTGGGTCCAGGTGTGCTGCACCAGAGGAATACTCATACCCCAAAAACCCTAAAGGGAAACATAAGAGAAATTGTGCAAAGGACAACAGGTTGAACATCAATTCAACGGCATTGACGGGACCTGGACCATGCTGTTAAATCCAATTTGCTGTAAGTCGAAGTATGAGAATGGGATGGGGGCGCTGATGAAACCATGACACCAAGCTACCAAGATTACCATGACATAATATTATAGGTTAGTGTAGATATATGAGACGAATATGGCTGTAATATGTAACTCTGTACTATTTACCATTATTGATTCAGGTCTCTGTATTATATGTTTTATAATCAAACTCCCTTTTGTCACAAGTGTTAGTTCAGGCTTTGGGCACATGCGCGCTGTACGCGCATGCGCAGATAGAGATACCCAGAGAGATTCCAAGACAGGACGCTGTTTACCCCTGTCTTAACTCCTTTTTGTGTTTGTACCAGAAATAGAACTTACGGACTTGACATCAGTGTGTTTCCTTTACCCCTGAGTGTAAGGACCACCTGAGTATCCCACATGGCACAGTGTTTAGCTGGGACATCACATTATTCAGAATTGGAGTGGACACAGAATCTCTCTCGGAGCCGCCATCTTGTCAACTTCTCTTGTCGAGTGGATCTCGGCGCGTACCTCAACACGATATTCCTGGATTTACAGTGCAGTGTTGTGAAGTGCTTTTTCAGTGTTGTGTGTGCCCTTTAGTGTCTTTAAAGTGTTTCCCCGTGTTCCTGCACTTTTTACAAAAGAGGGGAGCCTTTTTAAGACCTATGGGAGAGCTCAAGTTTTGACATCCACCCCCGTTCATGTCTCGACCGGCACTGAGTGAGCCAGCGAGAGGAGTTGCTGTAACCGCCAGCCCGCTAGCCAGCCTGCCCCGAGTACACGCACGCACGCACGAACGCACACCATAGACAACAAACTAAATTGGAAACCACACGTCAGTGAAGTTGTCAAATCCTCCAGTTTCCGTCTCCACCTCCTCCGCCGACTCAAGTCCCTCGGAGTTCCTGCACCCGAGCTCCTCAGTGTTTACACAACATTCATACTTCCCAAGCTCACCTATGCCTCCCCCACCTGGTCTTCCTCACCTGATGACTCTCCAGAAGATACAACTTATAGTCTCTGAAAAGTCCAGACCTGACCCTACATTAGCGAGGGCAAATGCAAGATCCTTCGCCACCCCCCCCGATCAGCCAAACCTGACGGCTGCCTTCCCAATATATAGGACGTCCGAGCCTCCTCAGGAGAGTGTGTCTGTAACCAAGAAGGCCAGCTACTCACGCCCCAGTCCCAGCCGGTAGCCCGGCCACCAAGTGTAACGGTCTCAGCCGGGTCCATCGACAGAGTGCTGTCAACTCAACGTGCACAGTAAGTGCTGGCTGTGGTAGACTGTGGAAGTAAGAAAGATCCTTTAACCTCCCTAACGATCGACTTTTCTAGTGAAGTGCTCCATTCTAATCAGAGGTTAGGTTATACAATAGTCATTACAGTCTATCATAAATTATAATTTAACCTCTATTAACCTCCTATTGAACTAGTAAAAATAAAGCCAACACGTGACAGTTGCAAGACTACACTTGTAATTGTACCTGTGCTAATATAACAGTGTTGACATCACACCGAGACACGCCACCATTTCCTCGCTATAATACTC
>NW_024722227.1:21078908-21123341 GCF_018991925.1 Homarus americanus | reverse complement strand
TGAGGAAGGACTTGCTGGCGTTTGGGTGGTACCCTATTTGTGATCCTCGCGATGTTACCAAGTCCCACCACTTTTTGATGCACTCCACTTTTCCTGCTCCTGTAAGGTCATCAGCATATGCCACTTGTTTGACCCCAGTTGTTTCAAATTTTATTTCTTGTTGGAGCACTGATAGGCCAATTGCATACATTGCCATTGCAACGGGGTCCCCCTGTGTTGTTCCCTCGGTCGACTGTAGGATGGTATCACCTCATAGAGCCTTGTTGTTTACTATGTAGAGGTCTGAAGGATTCCTATACGAATTTTCAACATACATCGCAAAGCTTGGACACTTGATCTTGATGTTGTGCAGTGCAGCCTTGCGGTTAAGTATGTTGAATGCGTTTGAAGCATCCACCAGGAGAACGGCCTCACAATCACGCTGCTCAAATATCAATCTCATGGCGTGAATGGCCGCCTCCCCACCAGCCTGGTGGCCAGCACACACTTGTAGGTTCCCTGCTGCTGCCTTGACATCATCCCACCTCACCACCTGACTCCTGAACAAACTTCTTCAAATCTTACAATGTGCTTGGCAAGCTCAAAACACACACACACATATGGGAATTAATACAACAAGCATCCAGTGAGGGTCTTGTCGTGTGACTGCATGGAGGTGAATTAAGATATCAACTGTTGAGGAGCTTATCGCTTGGTAACACTGGTGCATGTTAGACTCCTTTTCATTCCCTCTCTCACCCACACCTTTCTGTTTTCTCACTCCATTTTTTAAAATGTTATGTAACGTACTGTTGAAGGGATACAACAATTATATTTATCACAATCTCCCTAAAAATACTTTAGTTTTCGTGTTTTTTTAAGATATTATCAGGTCATGAGACACACTATTCCCTCACCCAAGAAAGGGTGACCTGACATTCCATCAGAAGTTCAGTAATATGAGACCTCTAATCCCCCACCCTACCTCCACCTGACATTGAGTCAGGTCTGGTCAGGTCAGGTCCACCCCCAAATGCTTTAACTTTCACCTTTGTTCATGACATTTTCAGAAAATTCTCTTAATTTTCAACTTTGGAAAAATTTTTCCTAAAGCCGGAAATTTGGGGGAAAATTACAGCTTTTGGAATGATTTTTCCGAGCATCTCACAGTCCGAGAAAAGTGAATTCCAATATATTGAAGTCTGATTTATCGGGGCTTTACTGTACTGTACTTAAAAATTTGGCTCAAACAATTTTGAGCTAGGAGGTTGTGAATGTATTGGTGTGTATTTTTTTCTCATGTTTCTTAGAAATGACAAAAAATATCCATTTACCTATACTTGTATTATTCTTTTTTGTGGGGGCTTATGTTGCTGAACAATCAGTTACGAAGCCAAAGATATATGGTTTATGCCATTAAAAGCAAGATCTGGGGGAAAATTGATAAAGCAAAAAAATATATATACTGTACTGTACACCGTGTGCTGTGTCGCCTGCCCTGGTGGCCTCAGAGATGTGGTCTTGGAACTGGATAACTTAAAACTTATCTCTTGCACGAGAGGGTTAATATGCAGTCATACCTATAGGACCCACTTTTCACTGTATACTGTACTAATATTGATAATTGTACTTTTATTACAGGCACTCGAGCATTTAGCAATGTCACTTCAGGACTAGCCAAACTAAACCCAATTTCCAGTTTACGTTTGAAGAGACCAACTTCTGTGGCAGGTCGCCAGACTACATCACAGTTTTATCTTCAGGTAAAGCACAGGACTGTTAATTTTTTACATTTATATTAGCATGTATGATGGCTATTATAGTTGTAGTGCTAGGCAAAGTAGGAGCTTATGAGTTGTTATGTTCAATAGACAAGTACAATCTTGCCAGTAGACCTGTTTATTAGGGTGAGGCAGGTGGTCACTAATAAGGGTGAGGCAGATGGTCACTAATAAGGGTGAAGTAAGTGGTCACTAATAAGGGTGAGGCAGGTGGTCACTAATAAGGGTGAGGCAGGTGGTCACTAAAAAGGGTGAAGTAGGTGGTCACTGATAAGGGTGAAGTAGGTGGTCACTAATAAGGGTGAGGCAGGTGGTAACTAATAAGGGTGAGGCAGGTGGTCACTAATAAGGTTGAGGCAGGTGGTCACTAATAAGGGTGAGGTAGGTAGTCAATAATAAAGGTGAGGCAGGTGGTCACTAATAAGGGTGAAGTAGGTGGTCACTAATAAGGGTGAGGCAGATGGTCACTCATAAGGGTGAAGTAGGTGGTCACTAATAAGGGTAAGGCAGATGGTCACTCATAAGGGTGAGGCAGGTGGTCACTAATAAGGGTGAGGCAGGTGGTCACTAATAAGGGTGAGGCAGGTGGTCACTAATAAGGGTGAAGTAGGTGGTCACCAGTGGCAAATCCTGACCTAAGATCTTGAGCTCCCTATTTTTTAGAGTGGGGAGAGGGGTGCTGTACCTAGGTGGTTTAACATTAAATACTATTTTTAGATAATATGATAATAAAAGCTTTCAAGTAGGCCTGTGCATGCCATTGTATTATTAGCTTAGCCTGCTACCTATTCTCTCATTTAAATTTAAAATAGGTTAAAAAAGGAATGGAAAAGTATTAGAAAGGACGAAATAAATTAAAAAAACAATTTTATTGTATTTTAGTATATAAAAGTGTACAGAAGTCTTACCTTTCTCCTTCTCCTTGGTTTCTTTTCCCTCTTTCTTTCCCTTTCAGACGTTCACTTATAAACAAACTCCATCCTCCTATTTTTTCAATAAATTATTCAGTCACTTCATCATAAAATGTATGCTTCATTTTCAAGTGCCCAAGCAGAGTTTTTTCAATTGACATCAATGCTAAGGATGACAGATTTTGCTGCCCTTGTGTGCTTCTGCAGTAGGTCTTGATCCTTTTTAAAGCAGAACATGTCCTTTCTGCAGTTGCACTTGTGGCAGGTATAGTGACAATCAACTTCGTAAGTTTATACACTTCAGGCATTTCCAGATAGAGTTTAGTTTCGTGCTTGATTTTCATCAAATAAAAAACAAGCTTACCTTTGAACTCTGGGGAAACGTAAAGAACACTTAACTCAGGCTTTCCTTTGAACTCTGGGGAAATGTAAAGTACACTTAACTCATTCTTCAGCCTTACAGTATCAAAGAAAGATCCATACTGCTTCTCCAAACTTTTCACTACACTATCAGGAAACTGCTTACAATGTTTTTCAAAAAAGTTGCTGTTCAGCAAAGAGAAGAATTCGAGCTGTGTGACTGTCTGAAACCTATCTCTTAATTCAACTAAACTGTTATCCAAGATTTCATTTTACAGAGCTCTGCAGCCTGCTTCTTCTAACTGCTCACTTCTTCTGGGTCTTTTACTTGGGTTTTCATCATTTCTTCCTGGAACACTTTCCTGAAAAATCCTGTCGAAGTCGTCTTCACGAATTATCTTAATTTTTCCAATCAACTCTTCAACCTTTTTGGAGCAGTAGGCAATGTCCATTCTTTTTGTTTGAAGAATGTCGAAAAGAACATCCATGAAAGAAAACTCTGAGGAAAAAACATTCAACAGGAAGTGAGTGTGGAATTTCTGGAGGAAAGACAAAAATCCTTGGCCCTTTAAAACACAGTCATCGTCCCACGTTGCAGATTGATCAAGTTTGTGATGGAAAAATGAGGTCAATTGGTCATAATATTCTTTCACGGTGTTGACCAGTCTTGAAGAAAAATTCCATCTTGTCAGCGCTACTCTGGGTAGTTGTTTCTCAAGAAAAGCTTGAAGGGCAAATGTTCTCTTTGAAGACTTTGAGAAAAATGCTGCTAAACATGAAAGTGTCTGAAAAAAATTTCTACATTTCATGATTTTTTTTGCTGATTGCTGAAGCGTCAGATTTAGCAAATGGCTGTGACAGTGCACAAATATAGCACACGGGTGCAGTTCCTGTACTTTCTTATTTAAACAGTTTTGTTGACCAGCCATAACAGCAGCGCCGTCATATGTCTGAGCAACAAGTTTTCCCCCCCACAGTTAAAGTCTCTCAGCAGATGTTTAACATGCTCCAGTAAGCCTGCTGAGGAACGATCAGCGCTCACGTCTGTAAAATGAAGAAATCTTTCTTGAATTTGACAGTTTTGGTCAACAAAACGAAAAACAGAAGAGAGCTGTGACTTATTGATTATATCAGACATCTCATCCAAAATCAGTGACACAAAATCAGTTTTCTCAACATCTTCTTTTATTTGCTTCGTGATTAAGTAGCTGATTGCAGCAATCAAATCATTTTGAATGGCGGAAGATGTACCTCGGAAAATAGTTGATTCTTTCAAATGAATTTCTCACATCGGATCGTAATAGCTTATCAGTATAAGTAGCTCTAAGTAATTCCCTTTATGTATAGACATATCTGATTCGTTATGGCCTCGAAGAGGAAGTTCTTGCTTTGCTAGAAAGCATACAGCATCAATTAGTCTTTTCAGGATTTCCCGATTTTTCTTAACTTTTTCATTGTGCATTTGGTCACTGACGCGTTGTTGTTCATCAAGCTGATGATCAGTTCTCGTTCTTCAGAAACTATTAAGTTGCAGAAAACAGTTTATGTAATTAAAAGATTTCTCGTGCCTAGAAGTAGCCAATGACAAAGTATTCAAATTATCAAAACCAGTTTTCAACTATACACCGTGATCAGTTGAAAAAAGCAAACATGACCAGCAGAAGAGTTTGTTTAACTTATTTGAGCCAGTCAACCTATTCTTGCTTTCGTACTGCGTGATATTAAAGTGCCTAACATATTCTTTATTTTTATCTGTATGCTTCTTTGTAAGTCCTGGAATTCATGGACATGGTCTACGTTTTCCTAAGATTTAAATTTTCTCTGAAATGCTTCTTCTCCAAAATGGCTTTTCCAGCAGTTCCTTAACTAAACAAGTGTCCTCTTCTACCACAGTTTCCATCGCAAGTAGAATATTTATAACACTATAAGTCTATAACACTTGGGTAGCAGAAGCACCACAAGACACACGAGCGGAAGAATGTAAACAACACTCATGACCCACACAGACTCGTGGATGGAGCAACACTTATGCTCCACGGCCTGGCACATCATATCTACCATTTCACCGTGGTATGACCTTGACGTCAGCGAGCTAAGCGCAATGGCTTTCATCGAGGTGAAACAGCACCTACCGATGCGCTTGGGAGAGGAGCTAGCCCCGGCCTCGCTCCCTTACACTGTGCTGTTACTAAGCGCTAGGCTGCATTTTAGAGTATAAATGTAAATTTATTATTTAACATGAATAAACAAATAAAAAGCTTTGAGCAGTGAGCATACGCCGCATGCCTAGCATGCTCAGAGGATTCGCCACTAGTGGTGACTAATAAAGGTGAAGTAGGTGGTTATTAATAAGAGTGAGGCAGGTGGTCACTAATAAGGGTGAAGTAGGTGGTTATTAATAAGGGCAAGGCAGGTGGTCACTAATAAGGGTGAGGCGGGTGGTCACTATTAAGGGTGAGGCAATTGGTCACTAATAAGGGTGAAGTAGGTGGTCACTATTAAGGGTGAGGTAGGTGGTCACTAATAAGAGTGAGGCAGATGATCACTAAAAAGGGTGAAGTGGGTGGTCACTAGTGAGGGTAAGGCAGGTGGTCACTAATATGGGTGAGGCAGGTGGTCACTAATAAGGGTGAGGCAGGTGGTCACTAATAAGGGTGAAGCGGGTGGTCACTATTAAGGGTGAGGCAATTGGTCACTAATAAGGGTGAAGTAGGTGGTCACTATGAAGGGTGAGGCAGGTGGTCACTAATAAGGGTGAAGTAGGTGGTCACAAATAAGGGTGAAGTACTACACCACGTGAGGCCCCTCATAACACCATCTGTGAGGGAATTACTACACCACGTGAGGCCCCTCATAACACCATCTGTGAGGGAACTACTACACCACGTGAGGTCCCTCCTAACACCATCTGGGAGGGAGTTACTACACTACGTGTTTGCTGTTCAACACCTACAATAATCTGTATGTTCACTGTATGTTCCTTTACCTTTCTCTAATGAAGGCTTTTGTTAAACCACTAATGTATGTAATAAGTCATTTATGTCCAATGTATATTTTCAGCCTTCGGGCTGCAGAACTTTTTCAATAAACCGTCAATTATTATTATTATTAAGTAGGTGGTCACTAATAAGGTGAAGTAGATGGCCACTATTATGGGTGAGGTAGGTGGTCACTAATAAGGGTGAAATAGGTGGTCACTAATAAGGGTGAGGCAGGTGGTCACTAATAAGGGTGAGGCAGATGATCACTAAAAAGGGTGAAGTAGGAGTTCACTAATAAGGGTGAAGTAAGTGGTCACTAATAAGGGTGAAGTAGGTGGTCACTAATAAGGGTGAAGTAGTGGTTCACTAATAAGGGTGAAGTAGGTGGTCACTAATAAGGGTGAAGTAGGTGGTCACTAATAAGGGTGAAGTAGGTGGTCACTAATAAGGGTGAAGTAGGTGGTCACTAATAAGGGTGAAGAGAGAGATCACTAATAAGGGTGGGGAAGTGAGGATTCACTAATAAGGGTGAAGTAGGTGGTCACTATTAAGGGTGAGGCAGCAGGTGGTCACCACAGCAGGGAGGCAGGTGGTCACCATTAAGGGTGAAGTAGGTGGTCACTAATAAGGGTGAAGCAGCAGTTCACTAAGGGTGAAGTAGGTGGTCACTTCACAAGGGTGAGTGCAGGTGGTCACTAATATGGGTGAGCAGATGGTCACTAATAAGGGTGAAGTAGGTGGTCGCTATTAAGGGTGAGGCAGGTGCTCAATAATAAGGGTGAGGCAGGTGGTTACTAATATGGGTGAAGTTGGTGGTCTCTAATAAGGGTGAGGCAGGTGGTCACTAATAAGGGTGAAGTAGGTGATCACTAATAAGGGTGAGGCAGGTGCTCAATAATAAGGGTGAAGTAAGTGGTCACTAATAAAGGTGAAGTAGGTGTTCACTATTCAGGGTGAGGCAGGTGGTCACTAATAAGGGTGAAGTAGGTGATCACTAATAAGGGTGAGGCAGGTGCTCAATAATAAGGGTGAGGAAGGTGGTCACTAATAAAGGTGAAGTAGGTGTTCACTATTCAGTGTGAGGCAGGTGGTCACTAATAAGGGTGAAGTAGATGATCACTAATAAGGGTGAGGCAGGTGCTCAATAATAAGGGTGAAGTAAGTGGTCACTAATAAGAGTGAGGCAGGTGGTCATTAATAAGGATGAAGTAGGTGGTCATTAATAATGGTGAGGCAGGTGGTCACTAATAAGGGTGAAGTAAGTGGTCACTAATAAGGGTGAAGTAGGTGGTCACTAATAAGGGTGAAGTAGGTGGTCACTAATAAGGGTGAGGCAGGTGGTCACTAATAAGGGTGTGGCAGGTGGTCACTAATAAGGGTGAAGTAGGTGGTCACTAATATGGGTGAGGCAGATGGTCACTAATAAGGGTGAAGTAGGAGTTCACTAATAAGGGTGAAGTAAGTGGTCACTTATAAGTGAAGTAGGTGGTCACTAATAAGGGTGAAGTAGGGTTCACTAATAAGGGTGAAGTAGGTGGTCACTAATAAGGGTGAAGTAGGTGGTCACTAATAAGGGTGAAGTAGGTGGTCACTAATAAGGGTGAGGCAGATGGTCACTAATAAGGGTGAAGTAGGTGGTCACTAATAAGGGTGAAGTAGGGGTTCACTAATAAGGGTGAAGTAGGTGGTCACTAATAAGGGTGAAGTAGGTGGCCTAATAAGGGTGAAGTAGGTGGTCACTAATAAGGGTGGAAGAGGTGGTCACTAATAAGGGTGAGGCAGGTGGTCACTAATAAGGTGAAGTAGGAGTTCACTAATAAGGGTGAAGTAGGTGGTCACTAATAAGGGTGAAGTAGGTGGTCACTAATAAGGGTGAGGCAGGTGTCACTAATAAGGTGAAGTCGTGGTCACTAATAAGGTGAGGCAGGTGGTCACTAATAAGGTGAAGTAGATGGCCACTATTATGGGTGAGGTAGGTGGTCACTAATAAGGGTGAAATAGGTGGTCACTAATAAGGGTGAGGCAGGTGGTCACTAATAAGGGTGAGGCAGATGATCACTAAAAAGGGTGAAGTAGGAGTTCACTAATAAGGGTGAAGTAAGTGGTCACTAATAAGGGTGAAGTAGGTGGTCACTAATAAGGGTGAAGTAGTGGTTCACTAATAAGGGTGAAGTAGGTGGTCACTAATAAGGGTGAAGTAGGTGGTCACTAATAAGGGTGAAGTAGGTGGTCACTAATAAGGGTGAAGTAGGTGGTCACTAATAAGGGTGAAGTAGGTGGTCACTAATAAGGGTGAGGCAGGTGGTCACTAATAAGGGTGAAGTAGGAGTTCACTAATAAGGGTGAAGTAGGTGGTCACTATTAAGGGTGAGGCAGGTGGTCACTAATATGGGTGAGGCAGGTGGTCACTAATAAGGGTGAAGCAGGTGGTCACTAATAAGGGTGAAGTAGCAGTTCACTAATAAGGGTGAAGTAGGTGGTCACTATTAAGGGTGAGGCAGGTGGTCACTAATAAGGGTGAAGTAGGAGTTCACTAATAAGGGTGAAGTAGGTGGTCACTAATAAGGGTGAAGTAGGTGGTCACTAATAAGGGTGAAGTAGGTGGTCACTAATAAGGGTGAGGCAGGTGGTCACCAATAAGGGTGGGTGGGTCGTTTAACAAAAGCTTTCATTACTAAAAGGAGATGGAACATGAATTGAAAAGAAAAATTATTGTAGTTTACTGTGTAAGGTCACATAGGGCATGTGGTGTAGTAACTCATCCGTATGTGTTGATATGAAGGAGAATTTGCAGCCCGGAATTCATTGATAAGGAATATTAATATATCTATAATATTGGCTTAAACCTTAAGTACCCTAGATCTTTCATACACAAGTGCCTTAACATTATTCATAGACAAATTCCTTAACATTGCTAAGAAATGTTTCTATAGAACCGATCCCAAGCCCACCCATGACCATAAGAATCTCTCAGTATTACCATTTCACAAAAATTTCTCTCAAATTCCTTTACAACTAAAAACCTGGAACGTCAATGTGGAATTTAAAAACTCATGCACTGTTAAACTAATGTTAATCAAGAACTCCCCCAACAATACAGGTGGCTGCATTTATAAGGTTCCTTGCAAGGAATGTAATAGCTTTTACTTAAGCCAGACAGGTAAAGATCTTGTAACTAGACTTAAACAACATAAATATAGTGTTAGGACAGGCCAGGAATACAATGCTCTGTTTGTTAATTTGAGGGATAATAAGCATTGCATTGACTGGGATAATGCCTCCTCAATATTACCTTGTAATTCAATTGACAGTAGGAACATTATAAAATCTATTGTAGTCTCATTAAATATACCGAATCCGTCAACATGAATTTGAGTAATGGTATGTACAAACTGGATTATTTCGTAATTAAGAAGATTTGTAACCAGGTGAGAAGGTTGGGTCAGCTTACCCTCTGACCTGACTACCGACTGCTGCGATGCTTTTTGAAGATTAGTAGGATCATTACCTAATACCTGACCATTGTGGACTTGATCTCACCCTCCTCTGTATATATATACCTTGTTTTATACATCTTCTTAGTCTGTACTCATCCCTGAAGATGTGAATTACACGAAAGCGCTTGGGATCTTCGTGTTTTCTTCTTGTGGTTTTCAGCATATACCTAGATCACGCGCACCTACAGTGATTTACTTGCACATATATATATATATATATATATATATATATATATATATATATATATATATATATATATATATATATATATATATATATATATATATATATATATATATATATATATATATATATATATATATATATATATATATATATATATATATATATATATATATATATATATATATATATATATATATATATATATATATATATATATATATATATATATATATATATATATATATATATATATATATATAGTGTATGTATGTATGTATATATATATTTATTTATATATATATATACAGTTGTACCCTGCTTTACGCGGTCAATTGAACCCACAGGGTACCGCGTTAAGTGAACAACAGAACATATGGGATTAATTCCAATAGAGACTGGCCCGACCCCCAAACTCCACTTTTTGACGACACACAACTATGTTGTAGTAAAAATTTTATCTTAACTTTATGATGGTATGAACAAACAAGTAATATAGAAGAGGTTAGGTTAGGAAAAATAAAGGTGAAGTTAGGAAAAATAAAGGTTAGGTTAGGAAAACTAAAAGTTAGGTGTAACACTTACGTTAGTAGAAGAGATGGGTCGGCATACGGGGATGGAGGCTGGTTCCGAGGCAGAGGGCAGATTACTGGCCCTCAGGTGAATCACCATTACTAGGTGCATCACCATCACTATCAGTTACAGTTGTCAGGGCTTCCCTGACACATCCCTCAAAGTCACCTTCACTGTCACTATCACTGGCTCTGGCTGGCTGTGGATGCACGTATACACGGTGTGGTCTTGAGGGATGAAACTGCCGCGGCTAGGTCAAGCGTCGTCTTTCCTCCCTCCCTCCCTCCCTCCCTCCCCGGGTGGACACGTCATATTACTTTAAACCAATTACAGCTAGCAGCAGAGGGGGGTAGGGATGCATGGCCAATCACAGTCCGATATGTCATATGACGTTAGTGATAACGCAACAAAGATACACACTGCGCACAACCTTACAGCGCTGCTTGCCCAGGCGGAGGGAGGCGGAGATGGGAGGGGAGGGAGGGAGGAGGAGGAGGAAGGAGAGGCGAGGCAGGCGGGAGCGGGTGGCGGGTGGGGCGAATCTAAAAATAGCGTCTCGAGCCGGACACTCTGCGCGTATATGGGTAGATGAACCGCGTTAAGTGAAAGTTCGGTTCTGGCGAGGCACTGCGTATATGAGAAATCGCGTTAAGTGAAACCACGTAAAGCGGGGTAAAACTGTATACAGTGACCCCTCCGTTAACGAACTCAATCCGTTCCAGAAGGTCGTTCATTAACCGAAAAATTCGTTAACCGAAACCATTGTTTCAATGGGTTTTTGGGTAATTGGTTCCAGCTCACCGAAAATTTCCTAAATTCAACAAAAATGGTAGAAAAGTTCACTTACTTTGAGGTGTGTATGTAGAAGGCTCCTGGATGATGATGATGATGATGATGGGAATTAGAATGGGGGTGGAGGAGAAGGAAGATGAAAAGGCATTGGGGTGGAAGAGAAGTCACCCCATGGCACCATTTCATCCATAAAATTTTAGTTCTCTTGGTGTATTTCAAGATTATTTTCTTTATATCAACACGGCACTGCATTATATATTGTCAATGTGTAAAATATATTTCAAAATGACCAATAATTTGCTTGGAAACACAGAAAAAAAGCGTTTAGTTGAAGAGAGTCTCAAGCAAGATGTTACCTCCAGTGAAAACAGAGAGAGACTAACGCCTGTTTGCTGTGTTAAGAGGCTGGATGCCGCGCATTAAACTAGTCACGTTACCTTCAATTATGTTCAATAATTGTTAAAATGACTAAAGAATTGAATATTCAACTTTTAAAATTATTGAATAGTATAAACTTCTTGATATTTACTAAAATAGTAAGGAATTTAAGCCCTTGAACCGATTAATGTATTGGCGGACTGATACTAAAGCTGGTTGCCCGGTCAGTGCAAGCGAAAACATGTTGAGGTCGGTTCGTAAGAACTTTGTAGGGGTATCGAGATATTAATGTTGTCTAGCACTCAGGATGGAAGGAAACTCTAATGTGGTTTTCTTATATAATATAAGTTATATGATAGACAGTCTGGTGCTGGAGGTGCCGTGTGGTGAGGAGCTGCTCAGTAGAGACGTTCGGTGAGTAGCGTGTTGAAGGAGGTAGATGTGCAGGAGCTTCGTTAGAGAAGATGTTGCCTGTTGCTGGCCTCCTGGTTGAATGAATGCTGACAGCGTGGAGCTTGCTGGAGGAGGTGTTGCTTGTTCAGGAAGATGGGCAGAATTAATCTCAATGGAGAGACAGCTTATATACCTAGCAGCAGCCACCAGTCCTCTATGAATCATGTTGGGAAAACCCAGAAAGTCGCCGGTGACTAGTTTCGTTGCTAGGCTACCGTACCATCTGGTGTCAGCTCTCGCTTGGTTGCTAGGATACGGCAGCGCGTCGGAATGCGATACGCAGTTGTAGGGGAGACGTCCACTACAATACTCCCCCTCCCCTCCCGGCGCGGCGGGAGGCAGGATGTTGTCCGGGTTGTGTCCCACACATAACACATACCGGGCAGGTGTATGTACGACTCGACCGCTACGTGTAACAACTCCATTCAGTGACACAAAACCTGTGGGAGAATTAGGAGGAGAAAGAGGGTTTGGGATTAGAGGAGGTTGTACAAGCAATGGTTGTTGTGCTCCGGCTGCTGCAGGGGCTGCGTCAGGAGGAGGGTCCATGGCAGGAGCAGGTTCTATGATAGAAGGGAGGTCTATTACAGGTTCAGGTTCTATGACAGGAGGAGGGTCTATGACAGGAGCAGGTTCTATGATAGAAGGGAGGTTTATTACAGGTTCAGGCTCTATGACAGGAGCAGGTTGTGCATGAGGGTGAAAAGAGGGTGCCCAGAAATGTCGTGGGCGTGGTGTTGCTGCCGGTGGTAACTGCGGGTAGACTGGTGCAGGCGTAGTTTGTTGATGGTGCTGCTGGGCTGGGGGCCCGACGGGTAAGGCGGCCGGTTTGACTCGGTCTATGCTGACGGTGTCATGTCTGCCATTCCGGATAATTGTCAGGAACTTTGCTGAACGGGTACCCACCTGGAAGGGTCCATCGTAGGGGCGTTGTAATGGGTTGCGGTGAGCATCATGCCTGACGAAAACATACTCGGCTGTGAGTAGTGCAGGAGGGATGTGTTCAGGGCGCCGAGTAGGCTGGCGTGGAGCAGTAGCTCTGAATGCAGAAACTGCTTGTCGTAGCTTTTGGAGTAAGTCATGACGAACGGCTGGAGTGGTTTGGTTGGGATCAGAAGGGAGTGAGAAATCCCCGGGTAGCCGAAGGGGCTCGCCTAGTGTCAGATGTGCTGGGCTACAGTCCATATCCTCCTTGTGTGACGCACGGATGCCGAGGAGCACTAAGGGAAGCGCATCAGTCCAGCTGTAAGGATCGTGCTGTGCCTTGAGTGCGTCCTTCAGCTGCCGGTGAAAACGTTCTACCATGCTGTTGGCTTGAGGGTGGTATGCGGTAGTGCGTTGTCTAGACGTGCCGAGGAACTGTAGGAGGTGCTGCCAGAGTTGTGACTCAAACTGTACTCCTCGGTCAGTGATTACGGTTGCAGGGGGGCCAAAACGGGAAACCCAACCGGACATGAAGGCGCGGACAGTAGTCTCTGCTGTAGCGTTGGGCATGGGAATTGCTTCTGTCCACCTGGTGAAACGGTCGATGCAGGTGAAGATGTAGGTGCTACCGTAGGATGATGGTAGAGGTCCCACGATGTCGAGGTGTACTACTTGAAAACGTCCTTTGGGAATAGGAAAGGCTTGTAAGGGGGCCCGTATGTGACGATGTATTTTGGAGGACTGGCAGGCCAGGCACTGGGCAGCCCATTTCTTAGTATCAGACTTGATGGCGGGCCAGACGACACGTTGCATGAGGAGGCGCTGGGAGGCCCGCACACCCGGGTGGCTGAGACCATGGATGCGGTTGAAAACAGCGCGGCGGTGGACGTGAGGCACGAACGGTCTAGGCTGTCCACAGGATACGTCGCACCACAATTTTATCTTGGTGCCAGGAACAGGGAGTTCTTGGAGTATGAGGCCTGAGGGGGATGCCTTGTATGCTGTCAGGTCTTCGTCTTTCTCTTGAGCCGCGGCTAGCTGCCCATAATCAATGGGTGGAGATGAAGGAAGAATGGTGGATATACAACGAGAGAGGGCGTCGGCGATCTCGTTGTGGCTGCCTTTAATGTGTTGGACGTCGCTGGAGAACTCCGAGATGTAAGCCAAGTGGCGCAGGACACGAGGTGTATGTGACTGGGAAGCTGAAGCGAAGGCGTGGACGAGGGGCTTGTGATCAGTGAAGATGGTGAACTGACGGGCCTCGAGGAAGTGCTGGAAATGTCTGACAGCCAAGTATATGGCCAGGAGTTCTCGATCAAAAGCGCTGTACTTGAGGTGTGGTGGTTGAAGCCGTTGTGAGAAGAAAGCAACGGGCATGAAAATTCCGTTGATCTCCTGCTGTAAGACGGCGCCCACTGCAGTAGAAGAAGCGTCTGTTGTGAGAGTGGTCCGGGCGTTAGGTGCGGGGTGGGCCAGGAGGGTGAGGCGTGTGATGTGCTGTTTGATAGTGGTGAATGCCGTAGTAGCCTCTTGAGTCCACATGAGAGACTTGTGAGATTTCTTTGGGCGTCCCTTGAGAAGGTCGTGTAAGGGGGCTAGGACGGTGGCACCTTTGTCAATGAAGCGGTGGTAGTAGTTGACTAAACCCAGGAATTCTCGGAGTTTCTTCGCCGTTTCAGGTCTGGGGAACTCCCTAATCGCGGTTATCTTCTGTGGTAGGGGTTGTATGCCACTGGGCAAGACTCTGTGACCGAGGAAATCGATGGCCGAGGTTCCAAAGACGCACTTAGCAGGATGAACTTTCATGTTGTTGTTCTGCAGGCGTTGGAGAAGGAGTTGTAGGTGGTGGCGGTGCTCGGCAGGCGTCGAAGATGCGACGAGGATGTCGTCAATGTAGACGGTGACAAAATCGAGGTCGCGAAGCATATGGTCCATGAACCTCTGGAAAGTCTGTGCTGCATTGCGTAAGCCAAAACTCATGAAAGTGTACTCGAAGAGTCCGAACGGAGTGGTGATGGCTGTCTTCTGGGTATCTGCCGGTGCTACTGGGATCTGGTGGAAGGTATGCTCCAGGTCGATCTTCGAGAAGATAGTCTTGCCATGAAGTTTGTGGTGAAAGTCCTGGACATGCGGAATAGGGTACCTGTCAGGTTTGGTGACGAGATTCAGGGCTCTGTAGTCGCCACACACCCTCCACTCGCCGGGTGTTTGCTTAGGAACCATGTGAAGAGGCGATGCCCAGGGACTCCTTGAAGGGCGAATGATGCCGTCTTGCAGTTGTTTGTTGAATTCTACTTTGGCTGTGTTCAGGAGCTCAGGGCGCAGGCGGCGAGGGCGTGAAAAGACTGGTGGTCCTTTGGTTTCGATGTGGTGGAAAATTCCCGATGTAGGTGGTGGGGGTAGGGAGACTCGGGGTGAGAAAAGCTCCTTGAATTCGTCGAGCAGGGAGGAGAACTCGTTGGAAGGCGCAAGACAGGTGATAGTGTCGGTGTGTCTGGCACGAGAACCCTGGATCTTGCGTGCTGTAGGCTCATGGATGAGGCATGACTTGGTTTGACGCCGAGCTTGTGGAAGGTGAGGAAGTCGAAACCAAGGATGGGTTGAGACACGTCTGCTATCACGAATAACCAACGCAGAGTCTTGGGCAGACCGAGGTCTAAGGCGAGGGTGCGTACGCCGTAGGAGGCGATGGAGGTACCGTTGGCAGCGAACAGGTCATATGAGGGTTGCTTTGACTTGTCTCGTAGTGAGGGAGGGATGAGGCTGAGGCGTCTACCAGCCTCCGGTGTTGCCGTTTCCCGAATAGGTGCAATAGGGCTCACAGTTTCGAGCATTGCGGCCGAAAGTCTGGTGATACCAGCAGAGGGTAAATTTGTTGTGCTGGGGGTTAGCTGCCGTGTATCGGAACTTGTAGGGCGTAGTGTGTGAGTCAGGAACCGGCGCAGCAGCGGGTATGGAGGAGCAGAACTGCTCAATGGTGTCCATCCTGCGGTTCAAAATTTGCAACAGGTCCTTGATGTCTTGTGAGGTATTGCTCGGCTGAGGGGTGTTGACCCGGCTTACAAGTTCGATGGTAGGTACTGGTGTGACCGTGGCGGCAAGGGGTGCACCAGCGCACTCGTTAAAAATTCTATCTGCCGCGGTTGCATATAGTTCCGGTGTCGTAGAGTAATCTACTGCGGACAGGATGTTGCGTACTTCTGTGGGTAGCTTTTGTGCGTGAAGCTGGCGCAGGATAGAGTCGGGGAGTCTGTCTTTGTGATGGGAGTTCAGCCGACACATCTCCTCCCAGAGACGTCCCGGGGTTGAGTTCCCGAGGGAGGTAGAGGATAGATCTTGCAGGAGATTGGGGCTGGTCTGTTGATAACACTTCTTCAAGGCAGCCCGCAGGGTAGCGAATTTGTTGTCATCTGGAGGGTTGGAAATGGTTTGTGAGACCCGCGTGGCCACTTCCGTGGGCAAGGCACAGAGCAGGGCGCAATACTTTTGCTCGTCGGTCGCTCGTGAGCCGGCGAGGGCTGCTTCCACATGGTCTAGCCAGTCCTCGACGTTGTGGTTGAAAGTCGGCAGAGAGATCCGTCCGTCCTCCATCCTGTGTGAGTGCTTATCTCCGGGAGTCACCATTGTAGGGGTATCGAGATATTAATGTTGTCTAGCACTCAGGATGGAAGGAAACTCTAATGTGGTTTTCTTATATAATATAAGTTATATGATAGACAGTCTGGTGCTGGAGGTGCCGTGTGGTGAGGAGCTGCTCAGTAGAGACGTTCGGTGAGTAGCGTGTTGAAGGAGGTAGATGTGCAGGAGCTTCGTTAGAGAAGATGTTGCCTGTTGCTGGCCTCCTGGTTGAATGAATGCTGACAGCGTGGAGCTTGCTGGAGGAGGTGTTGCTTGTTCAGGAAGATGGGCAGAATGAATCTCAATGGAGAGACAGAGCTTATATACCCAGCAGCAGCCGCCAGTCCTCTATGAATCATGTTGGGAAAACCCAGAAAGTCGCCGGTGACTAGTTTCGTTGCTAGGCTACCGTACCATCTGGTGTCAGCTCTCGCTTGGTTGCTAGGATACGGCAGCGCGTCGGAATGCGATACGCAGTTGTAGGGGAGACATCCACTACAACTTCGTTAACCGAATTTTTTTTCGTTAACCGAGGGGTCACTATATATATATATATATATATATATATATATATATATATATATATATATATATATATATATATATATATATATATATATATATATATATATATATATATATATATATATATACATATATCACATATATATATACAGGTCAGCTACCTGACTTACGACGGGGTTAGGGACCCAAATCCAGGTCGTAAGTCCGAATGGTCGTAAGTCCGACATAGATAAATAAAAAATCTACAATGAAATACAGTACAGTAAAAGTAATAAATAATGAGGAATGGATACAGTACAGTGAAAGTAATAAATAATGAGGAATGGATACAGTGTGACTGAGCACTTACCTTTAATGTAGTCAGCTGAATGCACATGGGGCCCCCATAATTTTCTAATTATACATGGAGACTACATTAACTGGAAACGTTTCGGTATAGAAAATGCGTGTCATTTAAAAAAAAAAAAAAATTTAATCTATATCTGAGGCGGTCGTAAAGTCGAAGCAGTCGTAAGTCGGGGTCTAGTGTATATATATATATATATATATATATATATATATATATATATATATATATATATATATATATATATATATATATATATATATATACAGGTATTTACAGTTAACCCTCACTTTACGCGGTTAATGTAACCCGGAGGGTACCGCGGAAAGCGAGAAACGCGTAAAGTGAATAACATAACATATGGGATTAATTGAAATGGAGTCCAGGCCGATCCCCAAACTTCACTTTTTGACGACACACAACTATGTTGTTGTAAAAATTTTATCTTAACTTTATGATGGTATGAAAAAACAAGTAATATAGAAGAGGTTAGGTTAGGAAAAATAAAGGTTAACATAGGAAAAATAAAGGTTAGGTTAGAAAACTAAAACTTAGGTGGAACACTTACGGTAGTAGAAGAGATGGGTCGGCATACGGGGATGGAGGCTGGTTCCGAGGCAGAGGGCAGATTACTGGCCCTCAGGTGAATCACCATTACTAGGTGAATCACCATCACTGTCACTTACAGTTGTCAGGGCTTCCCTGACAAATCCCTCAAAGTCATCTTCACTGTCTCTACCTCTGTCACTATCACTGGTTTGGGCTGGCTGTGGTGGGTTGCGGGCGAAGAAATCTGTTATGCTTTGCTGACGGCTGGCGTTGATGTTGTCGTGATACACCTTGATGTACGGCTCCATAGCCTGCACCAGCCGGGTATGGAAGACTTCATAGCGGTCATCGTCATTGTCGCGGGAAAGGAAGGACTTCATCTTCTCTGCACACTCCATGGCACCCTTAATATCACTATGACTTAAACTGTGTTCTTCGGAGAATGACGCACCTTCTTCCTCCTCTTCACTGACGTGTTCTTCTTCCAACATCTCGTCGGCAGTCACTTCAGGATCTCTGATCACCTCCAGGATGTCGTCGTTGGTGGTCTCGGAGAAGCCTGGAACTGTAACAGTCTGTGCAGCTTCTCTGGCAAGGTCCACTGCTACTGCAACATTCTGAACCTCACCAGTCACAGATTGACTCCTCCTCTCACCTTGTATTCCATGCAACACATGTCTCCATGCGTGACGAATTATAGCAATAGACAGCTGATCCCATGACTCCACCAAGAAGTCCACAGCTTTCTTGATGTTAAATACTCTCCAGAATTGTTTGAACAGTATTTTTTGCTGTTCCAACTGTTGATCCTCATCTTCTTCGCTCTTGCTATCGGTGGTGGTGTCACTCAGGTTACGCAACTCTTCCCTGGTGTTGGTGTAGTCGTTCAGGAGCTGGAATTTTTTTGTTGAGAATGCAGCTTTTACATTACAGATTAACTCTTGGTCCATGGGCTGTAATATAGACGTAGTGTTGGGAGGAAGGAAGACCACTTTTACGTTGGGGTGACGATCTAACAGTAGGGGCGAGTGTCCTGGTGCGTTGTCCAGCAGCAACAAAATATTGAATAGCACATTCTGTCGCTCACAGAATTTTTTTACATCGGGAACAAAACAGTCATCAAACCAGGAGAGGGACAGTGTAGAGAACATCCACGCCTTACGTGCGTTCAGCCAGTAGACATTTAGCTTGGTCATGTCCATGGTTTTGTAGGCGTGCGGCTTGCGTGCTGTGTGGATCACCGATAACTTGAGCTTACAGGTACCGGAGGCATTGGTGGTAAACAGGACGGTGATGCGTTCCTTCTGCATCTTCCGGCCCCGAATCCTGCTGGCATTCTTTACAACGAAGGACTTGGAAGGTAGCTTTTTCCAGAAAAGACCAGATTCGTCCATGTTAAACACCTGGTCGTCACTGTACTGTCCTTCCTCCATAATCTCACGTAAAAACGGAGGAAATTCCCGAGCCGCAGCACGGTCAGCACTCGCTTCTTCACCACCAATGTTTATATTGGTGATCTTGTTCCGGATCTTAAACCTCTGTAACCACCCAGAGGAAGCATTAAAGGGTTTGGGCTCTGTAATTCCCATCTTTCGTGCCACTGCGATGTACAGTTCACGTGCGTAGTCCTTAACAGAGCGCGTGTCGACCGCCATGTTCCGTCGCGCCTGACGCACCAAGTACCTCACAAGTAATTTTTCTGTCTTGAGAAGCACCTGGTTGTGAAAATACATGATCATAGAAGCACCTGTAGACTTTGTGATCTTCATGTGCTCCTTTATCTTGGCTGCATCCTTCTTTATTGTTCGAATCGTAGATTCATTCACACCATGCTGGCGCGCCAAATCAACCTGCCTTGTTCCTTTCTCCAACTCTTGGATGATGGTATACTTCACCTCGTAGCTTAAGGAACGTCGTGTCTTCTTTGGCTTAGTGCCGCTGGGTCCAGGTAATGAAAGGTTTCTCTCTGGGGGTGGTGGTCCGGCGGAAGCCATTTTACGGAACAATGGATGCGCGTTTACACGGTGTGGCCTTGAGGGATGAAACTGCCGTGGCTAGGTCAAGCGTCGTCTTTCCTCCCTGCCTCACTCCCCCGGGTGGACACGTCATAATACTTTAAGCCAATTACAGCTAGCAGCAGAGGGGGGTAGGGATGCCTGGCCAATCACAGGTCTGATACGTCATATGACGTCAGTGATAACGCAACAAAGACACACACTGCGCAACCTTACCGCACCGCTTGCCCAAGCGGAGGGAGGAGGAGGGAGAGGCGAGGAGCACAGGCAGGCAGGTGGGCGGGTGGCGGGTGGGGCGAATCTAAAAATAGCGTTGCGCACTCTCCGCGTAATGGGGTTCACGTACCGCGTAATTTGAGCACGTGAGGTTCTGGCAAGGCACCGCGTTAACGTGGAAACGCGGAATGCGGGACCGCGTAAAGTGAGGGTTAACTGTATATATATATAGTATATAATATCAACACCACGCCCCGCCAGGATTCGAACCCACGATCTTATAATTGTGACCGGGGAACGCTACCTCTGGGGGGCCACCAGGACACTAAAAGCAGTCCTAAACTCTGTTATATTTCACACAAAGCCTGTTCAACGAGCTTATGGCGCCGTGAACCTCAAATGGGGACCACCCGTGCCTCTTAGGTGATGAGAGCAACGTTTTACCAAATCCGGCATCGAAACACGAGGATCCATATATATTTCATTAGCCCATTAAAGCACGCAGACTTCTACATATAATCAACACACACACACACACACACACACACACACACACACTTACACTTACACTTACACTTACACTTACACACACAGAGAGAGAGAGAGAGTATTACCCCGCTTTACACGGTTTCACTTTCCGCGATTTCTCATTTACGCGGTACCTTGCCAGAACCGGACTTTCACTTTCCACGGTGCGTCACTCATATACACGTGAAGTATAATTTTTTTTTTTTTATTTAGCTCAGAAAATTCATACAAATTACCTGGCCAGAATATAATTTACTTTGCTGGAATTCTTACAATATGATGATCATTTTGAATATAAACATCATGGATTTTGCATTAGACATACAAATTTTAGATCTAATATAATAATTTGGTTTACACAAAGCAAATATTTTATCTTTTGTGCAAAATATATGACGTTTACATTCAAAATATTCCCTGACCTGCAAGGAATCCAAAAATGTCAATTATATTATCCTAACTTTAGTCTGAGGTATTATTTATTACTAAAAGTTAAGATCTAGTTTTTCACCCAATATTTCTCTGGTAGGGAGGGAAGGTGGGGGGTGGGGGGGAGGGTTGGGACCGACCGATCATCTGGTGCGGTTGGAAGAGGGGGGAGGCAAGTTGGGGTACTTTGATTGACAGATAGTGTCGTGAAGAATATTTTTTTTTTATTAACTGAAGATATTTGTTTTAGCTCATAAAATTCATACAAATTACTGGACCAGAATATAATTTACGTTGCTGGAATTCTGACAATATGATGATCATTTTGAATATAAACATCATGGATTTTGCATTAGACATACAAATTTTAGATCTAATGTAATAATTTGGTTTACACAAAGCAAGTATTTTATATTTTGTGCAAAATATATGAAGTTTACATTCAAAATATTCCCTGACCTGCAAGGAATCCAGAAATGTCAATTATATTATCCTAACTTTAGTCTGAGGTATTATTTATTACAATTATATTATCCTAACTTTAGTCTGGACATTAACCTGGCGACTGTAATTGTGTGAGCATATTTCTCTTAAATATTAATTGTGTGAGCATACCATCATAAAATTTAGATGTTATTTTTACTACAACATAGGTATTGTGTCGGAAAAAGTGGAGTTTGGGGGTCGGGCCAGTCTCTATTGGAATTAATCCCATATGTTCTGTTGTTCACTTTACGCGGTTTTCACTTTCCACGGTACCCTGTGGGTTCAATTGACCGCGTAAATCGGGGTTCTACTGTGTGTATATGTATATGTATATATATATATATATATACATACATACTATACATACATATACATACATACATACATACATACATACATACATACATACATACATACATACATACATACATACATACATACATACATACATACATACATACATACATACATACATACATACATACATACATACATACATACATACATACATACATACATACATACATACATACACATACATACATACATACATACATACATACATACATACATACATACATACATACATACATACATACATACATACATACATACATACATACATACATACACATACATACATACATACATACATACATACATACATACATACATACATACATACATACATACATACATACATACATACATACATACATACATACATACATACATACATACATACATACATACATACATACATACATACATACATACATACATACATACATACATACATACATACATACAGACAGTATTAACCCGCTTTACGCAGTTTCACTTTACACGATTTCTCATATATGCGGTGCCTCGCCAGAACCGAACTTTCACTTTCCGCGGTTCATCTACCCATATATGCGTGAAGTATAATTTTATTTTTTTTTAGCTCATAAAAATCATACAAATTACCCGGCCAGAATATAATTTACATTGCTGGAATTCTTACAATATGATGATCATTTTGAATATAAACATCATGGATTTTGCATTAGACATACAAATTTTAGATCTAATGTAATAATTTGGTTTAGACAAAGCAAGTATTTTATCTTTTGTGCAAAATCTATGAAGTTTACATTCAAAATATTCCCTGATCTGCAAGGAATCCAGAAATGCCAATTATATTATCCTAACTTTAATCTGAGTTATTATTTATTACTAAAAATGTAAATTACTATTTTCTCCCAAAGCTTCTCTGGTAGGGAGGGAAGGTGGGGGGTGGGGAGGAGGGAGGGAGGGACTGATCCAGATAGGGCCGAGTATTTTGATTGACAGATAGTATCCTTGAAGAATATTTCTTTGTTTATTTACTGAAGATATATGTTTTAGCTTATAAAATTCATACAAATTACCCGGCCAGAATATAATTTACATTGCTGGAATTCTTACAATTTGATGATCATTTTGAATATATACATCATAGATTTTGCATTAGACATACAAATTTTAGATCTAATGTTTACTCTGAGTAAATATGTTATCTTTTGTGCAAAATATATGACATTTATATTCAAAATATTCCTGGTCTTACAAGGAATCCAGCAATGTCAATTATAATATCGTAACTTTAGTCTGAGGTATTATTTATTACTAAAAAGGTAAATATTCTGGTTTTCCCACACATTTATCTGGTAGGGAGGGTTGATGGAGGGTGGGGGGGAGGGAGGGACCGACCGACCATCTGGCACGGTGTGAAGAATATATTTTTTTTTTATTAACTGAAGATATTTGTTTTAGCTCAAAAAATTCATACAAATTACCCGGCCAGAATATAATTTACATTGCTGGAATTCTTACAATTTGATGATCATTTTGAATATAAACATCATAGATTTTGCATTAGACATACAAATTTTAGATCTAATGTTTACTCTTGAGTAAATATGTTATCTTTTGTGCAAAATATATGACATTTATATTTAGAATGTTCCTGGTCTTACAAGGAATCCAGCAATGTCAATTATATTATCCTAACTTTAGTCTGAGGTATTATTTGTTACTAAAAGCTAAAATTAGTTTTTCACCCAACATTTCTCTGGTAGGGAGGGAAGGTGGGGGTGGGGGGGAGGGTTGGGTCCAACCGACCATCTGGAGCGGTTGGAAGAGGGGAAGAGGCAAGTTGGGGTACTTTGATTGACAGATAGTGTCATGAAGAATATTTTTTTTTTATTATCTGAAGATATTTGTTTTAGCTCATAAAATTCATACAAATTACTGGACCAGAATATAATTTACATTGCTGGAATTCTTACAATATGATGATCATTTTGAATATAAACATCATGGATTTTGCATTAGACATACAAATTTTAGATCTAATGTAATAATTTGGTTTACACAAAGCAAGTATTTTATCTTTTGTGCAAAATATATGAAGTTTACATTCAAAATATTCCCTGACCTGCAAGGAATCCAGAAATGTCAATTATATTATCCTAACTTTAGTCTGAGGTATTATTTATTACTAAACGTTAAAATCTAGTGTTTCACCCAAACATTTCTCAGAGAGGGAGGAGCCAGCGAGCGTGGGAAGAGGGGGGGTGGGGGATTTGAGTCTATTATTTGAATGGACATTAACCTGGTTACTGTATTTCTCTTAAATATTAATTGTGTGAGCATACCATCATAAAATTTAGATGTTATTTTTACTACAACATAGGTATTGTGTCGGAAAAAGTGGAGTTTGGGGGTCGGGCCAGTCTCTATTGGAATTAATCCCATATGTTCTGTTGTTCCATTTACGCGGATTTCACTTTCCGCGGTACCCTGTGGGTTCAATTGACCGCGTAAATCGGGGTACTACTGTGTGTGTATGTGTATATATATTTGTAGTCTGTCATTGTTGTACAATTTGTAAAATTATTAATTTTCTTGTTTCACAGAAGCCTGCAGTTTGTGTACAGAATGGAAATGATATTATTATTCCATTGGGTGGAAACGAGACTCATTTAGTCTCTTGTGGAGTAGTGGCTACCAGTCTTCTTCCACCTGTCTCTCCACCACGTTATCCATCACCTCCATTGGTCCGCTGCCATAGTGATTCATCCATCCCTCATTCTACTCTGGCAATGAGAAACCTCATTCCTGGAGTGCCCACCAATCGTTCTCCTACTCCAGAGATATTAGTAAGTGGGACTGGAGACTCCATACACAAACCAGCAATCACTCCTACATTTGGAGGCCTCTCTCCAACACTTCTCATGCAGAGAGTAAGGAAGATATCCCATTCATCTGATGAAGTAGACGTGCGTGAGGAACGAGAGGGAGGTTTGCTTCGAGCATCTTCTGCAACAGATCTCCAGTTGCACCTCTCATCTAGTCACTCAGAGGGACACATAGGTGGATCCTCCATACAGTCTGCAGGAGTTAACTCAGGGGGGGAACTTCCCAGTAACCTTGTATCCCCATTGTCAGCTCTTAACAAGGAGGCTGTATTAGCTCCCTTCTCAGTGTTAGCTCGAGGAGTACAGAGTTTAGCGCCTGGTGCAGGTCGTTTGGCACGGGGCATGCAGAGTATTGGGGCCAATTTAGACCCTCGTCGCTTGCGTGCTCAACGTCAGAGGCAGCTTGAAGAAGATCTAGTGATGAAGGAACGGAAAATGCAGTGCAAGACAAAGATTATTCAGCTTTAAGTAGCCAATATTATCTTTGACTCTTACCTCTTCATTGGTACATGATGAAATAGAAGAGATATTATCTATGCGTCATTAGGTGCAAGGATCTGGAGTTTTTTATATCAGTGAATCAAAAATTGAACAAAAATGAGATGGTCCTGTTCCGTCATAACTAGTCCCTGGTAAAACTTAATGTTACGTCCAAAGTTTTACTTGCAATAACTGGTAGTTTTCTGTTTAGTTTTGTTTCTGACATGATGTATTGATGTAGGCTCAATTTAAATTGTCACTGAGAATCCTTAATGTGAGTGATGTATCGAGTCATAATAAGTAGACAATAGAATGTGTTAAGATTCAGTGATGTACCCTGTACACTCTCATTTTAATTATACTGTATACTTCTTGTTGTTCGTGCCAACATACTGTACATACACACCAACTTTCTTAAGGATATTCAGCAGGGTAAAATTTTATTTTAATGGCAGCAGAATATATATTGCCTCCTCTTTACTGAAATATGAAACCTTGGTATTAATTCTCTAATTCCCTGTCAAGTGTAGTATGCATGTACGGTATCTTGATTTATGTTGAAGGAGGAGTTACATGCATAGAAGATTGACACATGTGTTGTTAATGTCATCAGATTCTATTGTCTCCAGGGTATGGCTCATGCCTTGAGAATATGCTCAAAAAGTATTGAACACCACCTTAAACATTCCAAGTGAAGTTAACCTCCTCTATTGTGATCTCATGTAACTACTTTTATATTATTTGTCACAACATTATTTATGTGTGTTTACATTGATAACTGTTTTAAAATGTTATAATTTTATGTAGTCTTCCATGAGCATGATTCAGTAGGCTTATTGTAGATTTGTTTGAGTCACTTATTATTATTTATTGAAAGTGTTAACACTAGGTGCACTCCCCAGGAACATTTCAGATGCAGTTGTGGATTCTTGTAAAATAGCATGAGTATATTTTCCTGTGTATATACAAGTATATATATGTATATACAATGATTTTTTGCAGAATTTTAGTGAGTCGAATCTTAGAAAGAGGAAATGGAATATTTTAACATTATTAGTGTGGCTTTTGTGGTAAGAAACACAAGTTTTTGAAACACAACTATCACATTTTCATTGATAATTTCCTTGAATGCATCAACATATTTAAATGGTTGTTAGATGTATTTACCAAAAAGTCATAGGCTTTATAAAGTGCATTATTCTCGAAATATTCTGTTTATGGTCTGCTATTGATGGAGAATTGAACTTGTACTTCATTAATAACAGTAATATAATTTAGTGGTTGAAGGTTATGCACATTGAACCACCTCAATCTGCCCAAATGCTTCAAGGTTCAACACTTTGCTGTTTTACACACACACACACACTAACACACACACACTAACGCACACACACACACACACACACATACTCCCACTAACATACACACTAACACACTAACACACTAACACACACACACACACACACACACACACACACACACACACACACACACACACACACACACACACACACACACACACACACACACACACACCAACACACACACACTACACACACACACACACACACACACACACACACACACACACACACACACACACACACACACACACACACACACACACACACACACACACACACACACACACACACACACACACACACACATACACATATGTATACACGTAAATTATTTTTAATTAAACTAAAGATGTAATTTTAGCTCCTTATGTCACTGATGCAGCCTGTCAACTTTTTTTCATTAGCTGCTTTGATGTTTGCACTTAGAAACATTTTAGATATTGTAGTAAGAGCATTCCAAGGTAATTGTTTATGTATCTAGTGATGCATATCATTGATGTTTGTATGCAGAGTTGTGAGTGAGTTGATGTTACAGTTAGCAGTAGGTATCATCATATCATCCTGTTAACAGTAAACATGAAAATATGTGTGCAAGTGCCATATGTAGGACACTTAAGAGGTGACACCCCATGTTTGGCAGTTTTATGTAAATGCTTTGAGTAGTTATTGGTTAAGGAACTGAATGCTGCCATTGGTGTGTAAGGAAACATAATCTTTACATCTGTGTCCACTAATGGATTGAATGCATTTGAAACTGATTTGGTTGTTTGAAATTATTAGTGCAGTATTTATATATAACAGGGATTATTAAATGTGAGTTGTTTTATTACATAGCAATCATATACTTTATATTCAATGTCACATATGCCTGGTAAATTATATATACTGCTTGGTCATATATCACTTCAAAGCCTGATGTTCATCAACTACTCACATGTTCAATATGGATCTTGTTTAATGGACCTGTGCCAGTGATATTAGTGCTCAATACTCATGATATTTATTTTGGAAACACAGTGTTTGAAAAACAGTAATGTTCAGTCCAGTCAAGAAACTCCATTTCTACTGAAAAATGGAAGAAAACAAACAAACAAACAAATGCATTGAATGTGTAAGGAAGTCTGTAGTGAATAATGCTTTGTGTCACCTCTGCCCAAAAGACTTGTACAACTTATACAACTTTGTAGTACACTCATTATAATTTTACTTGAATGAAGTTTGTTGGAGTAGAGTACAGTATAGTTTTAAGAAATGTTCACATATTATTGTATGGTGAACGGAAGGGAAATTTCTAGCGTGCTTGACATTGAATGAGTTGATGTATTTTACAAATTTTGGATTAATTTATCAAGTAACTCATTAACTGGTGATTACTTTGTGACAGTTGATATTGTCATCATCCAAATAGTTTCCATAGTTGGTAGAAAAAATATTTAAAAGTGAGAGGAATACTGAGAATGTTATTTAGCAGCTGTATCTGAATTCTTATGCATGTATGGTTCTCAGTATAATGGGCTTAGGAAGAATGAACTCATTCACTCCAAGTTAAAAGTATCCTCAGTGTTGGTGCAATCAGCAGCCACGTACAAGTCATTAATACACTTGATAATACAATAGAAAGGTAAATGGACTGCAAGATTGTTGTATTTATACTACCGTAATTATTTTGAAAATATTATTTATATGGGCCACATAGATCTTAAGTGCCCTTAACTGATTTTTCCCAAGAATTTTGCTCAGGCTAGACTTTGACGTCTGATGCAAAATGTGGAAGCATTTGGGGGGAAGGAAATATTTTTACAAGAGATCTACATGAAAAAGATCTACATGAAAAAAAAAAAAAAAAAATATATATATATATATATATATATATATATATATATATATATATATATATATATATATATATATATATATATATATATATACATATATATATATATATATATATATATATATACATATATATATATATATATATATATATATATATATACATATATATATATATATATATATATATATATATATATAATATATATATATATATATATATATATATATATATACATATATATATATATATATATATATATATATATATATATATATATATATATATATATATACACACATATATATATATATATATATACATATATATATATATATATATATATATATATATATATATATATATATATATATATATATATATATATATATATATATATATATATATATATATATATATATAGTATATATATATATACATACTATATAATATATATATATATATATATATATATATATATATATATATATACAGTGCATATATTTCATGCAGATCCAATGACGTGGATAAAGATAAATCTTGATAAAATCACGGGAAAGGAAACAACGAGGCACCTTCGTCTTTATTCATCCGAAGAGATAAAAGGCAGCTAGAATAATATTATATATATATATATATATATATATATATATATATATATATATATATATATATATATATATATATATATATATATATATATATATATATATATATATATATATATATATATACACACACACACATGTGGGGCTATTGGCACACTGGAGCTTCCGACATGGTGGCTGCTGGTTTCATTACTGTAGTTAGAGTTAGAACATCCACAAGAGTACAGTAAAAGTCCAAAAATCCGGATGCCAGAAATCCGGACCACCCGAGAATCCGGACTTTTCGAAAACTCAAATTTTTTTTTTATAAATTTAGCTGGCTTTTGTGTGTATGTGCTATGCGTGAGCCATAGCTGCACAGCGACAAACGACCACGCGGTCGCCACTTTAAACGAGCAATCAAACTGTGACAACGTATGTAATTTTGAGTCCGACTCTTTCCATTTACAGAGTACTGTGTAAACCCATAATAATGGCTCTTAAAGTAGATAAACTTCGCGTGAAGAGAAAGAAGAACACATTGAAATTGAGTGACAAACTTGAAATAATTAAGAAACTAGAACGGTGTGAGCAATACTGTTCTAATGGAAACATACGACATTGGAAAGTCTACAATTTATGATATAAAAAGGCAAAGAATAAAATTCTAGAATTCACAGCTTTTTCTTTAAAACTGCTCGTTTTGATAAATGAAGCATGTTATATTTGCTAACTGAATAAACTATCAAAATGTACCTGTTCATCTCTTCTTTATTCCTCCTTAAATTTGAATTTTAAAAGTACTGCCTGAGAATTGAAAACCAAAATCGGACTCAACCGATTCCCAGCAGTCCGATTTGGACTTTATTGTACATAGATGAGCAGTATGATGTACAGTGTGTTGTGCTAATTTTATATTAGGGCTTAACATAGTTTTGTTTTAGGCTTTTTGTGCACTAAATGCTTGAACTTAATTTGATTATTAAAAATAAAAATGCTCTTTATTCACCATCTTGGTAATAATGTGAAGAATTAGTGGAATAATATTAATACAGTAAATGGAAAAAATTGCATTGTGTGGCATGAAGTACAATATGTTATACAGGTTGTACCTCTCTAGTCTGGCAACCTCGGGACCTGACCTGACCTGTGCCGGACCATGGAAATTGCCAGACCATGGAAATTCACCCTTTTCCTGGATAGATAGTGATTTGTTCTTATGCCTGGAAGCACTAGCACCACTTTCTCTGCATCATGGTCTCTTTGAAGACATATTGAAGGGTTAAATGTCGTATAGTAGCTTCTCAAATTTCGCGAGTTTTTAATTCTTAACGTATTTTATTGGAACACACAAAAAAATAAATAAATAAAAATTTTGACGGCGGAAACTTGAATTTCGACGGGTTTGAACGGCCCGCCAACGTGCAGACGACGTGCATAATCGTGTAAACAGCGTCATTTCTCTTATGTACAAAAGATTCATTATTGTTTATTACTGAATGTCTTTTTTATTGAATTAATGTTTATGTGTGCAAAATGAGCAATACAATTCATTAATAGTACGTAGAATATTAAACACACGAGGAAATGACACAGCATTGTTTTCATGGATTACAAAACCAGTGACTGACTGGTTCTACATATAAAACTGAAGAAAATAAGACCATGGTTGTAGCTGTAGTAAAATTAATATGGTTGTTTTAAGTAATGTTATTTAATGTTAATAAATGGAACAATAGAAGTAGCTAACGACAATGGTAAAGAAAAAAGAGAGATCGCGTATGTAAGTGCGCATGCGCACACGTGAAAACATATCATCATTACTTTACATAAGAATATGAAAGCAACACTTATTTACTGTTCATATATATTTTAATTAATGTTTCTGAATTTGTTTTTATTGAATTAATGTACGTGTGTGCAAAATTAACAATACAATTTATTAATAATACGTGGAATATTAGAGGAGACGAGACGGCTGCCGGCATTGTTTATGTTAAAGCTTACGAAAACCAGTGACTGATTGGTTCTACATATAAAACTGAAGAAAATAAGACCCTGATTTTAGCTGTAGTAAAATTAATGTAAAAAAATTAATATGGTTGTTTGAAGTACCTGTAATGTTATTTAATGTTAATAAATGGAACAATATAAGTAGCTAACCATTAATGGTAAAAAAAAAAGTGAGACTGCGCGTATGTAAGTGCGCACATGTGAAAACATATCGTCATTACTCTACATAAGAATATGAAAGCAACACTTATTTACTGCTCATATATATTAAGGGTTAAATGTTGTACTCTGTATAGACAAGCAGAGAGAGAGAGAGAGCAGCCGAACTGCCGGATGTAAACAAACCTTAATTTCCCGCGGCTTTTTTTTTTTTTAAGGGGATTAGCCCACCCGGGCATAGGTCACTGACCCACATTGGGGCCTGAGGGGCAAAAATTTAATACTCCTGTAATAATAATAATAATTCAGATAAGTAAAAAAAAAAAAAAAAAAAAAAAAAAAAAAAAAAAAAAAAAAAAAAACGCTGCCTATCTACCTATTGGACAAACTAAAATCGTTCCGGACCACGGGAGTTAACGGACCACAGAATGCCGGACTAGAGAGGTACAACCTGTACTAGTAATAGGGAACCTCATAGTAAACAGTAGAAACTCTGTGGTTAGGAGTGTTGATGTAAATTCATTAAAAATATATTACTTACTGAATGATACTTGAGAAGATTAGACCAAGACTAGTTAGAAATGACACGGAACATCTTGGATTGATTCAGGATTTTAAGCTCATTGGTTCATTATTTTATGTTTTATGTGGAAATGAAGGGGTTGTGACCAGATGAAGCTGAGTATACTAAGTAGTTATTTGACTTCCCAAAGTGATATTTTTATTCCATCCGTGTCTCAGTCTCCACTCCAGTTAAATATGTTTCTTGCTTATCTTTTGTGTCCTCAATCTTTTATTTATTGATTAACTTATTTGTTTGTACTGTTTTTATTTATTTTTTCTCTTCAAAAAAACTCTATTTGTGTTATCTGATTTTGTTATTCTCAGTAATTTTCCCATCCAGCAAGTTTTAACCCATCATGGTCTTACACCATAAAAGAAAAACATAAACAATATCCAAGGCAGGTTTTCTTATCACAGCTGGAAGCTTCTTTCAAAACCATCTCCACTTCATGGCTCGTTCTATAGGTTTTCCCTCAATTCAAGCTTTGAATCCTTGTAAATCTTTGTTCCTTTTCCAGTTTTTGGCTGGTTGCAGGGAAAATTGGTCTTATTGTTAATAGGTCACATTCTAGCCCAGTAACATAGGATCCACTAAAACTCTGCTCCAATCATGATGGTTAGTTTGGCTACAGCCTGTTAGGATTAGCAACCATACTTGGTAGCCCAGTTAATTACAGTTGCACCTTTTTTATCATCTCCCCATGTGTAATACAGTAAAACTGTACCATATTTCCCCAATCTTGTCTTCTTTTTTCTAAGGGATTCCATGGTCAATATTATTCTTTGCCTTTGAAATTTTATTCCTATTTCTTAGCTGTTTCATAAGCATGTGGTTGTGTCAAGTTATAAACCTAGATGGCTTTCTTTTATTTTATCTTTCATATGTAACATTACAACAAAGCCAGTTTTTGTGGCTCTCAAAAGTCAAAATTTTCAGTTTCTGACCTGTTCAACCATCTTTGCTAAATGTAACACTTCCCAAATACTGAATGTTCATTCCTTATTGCTTACTCATCTTGTATATCTGGCTGTAACTAACATTTAACCCTATGTTCAGAAGCACGTTCAGTGCTGTCTTTTCTTATTCTGTGCCAGATTCCTTCATCACTATACATTGTAGGATCTACACTTCAGAATTCTTATTTAATGCTTTATTTCCTCTCTAAAAACTCCATTGTGTACTAATTACTGTACTTGTTACCTCTATTAATACTGTACTATGTTTGAATAACTTGGGCAGCATGACACAACCTGTCAGCCCCTGCAATGGAATCTAAACCCATTGATTCAATTCGTTGTTCATACAATTGAGTGATATATGGTCCCTGTGACAGCAACCTTAGTACAGAATAATATGGTGGTCAGAACAAAAACACAGAATGAAAAATTTTACATTTGTGATCCTTCAATGATCACACAAGTTGTCATCTGCAGTACTGGGACTCTACTGGCTAAAATATATCATATCCTGATAAATGTAGCTTTACCATAATAAAGTGGATTGAAAACCTCATATTTTGAATTTTATTCAGCTCTACAATGGAGATAAAATTTTAATATGATCCATAAATTTAGTTTTACTTAACATGTATGATACTTCTTGGTTGGTAAATTACTGTAGTTGAGATCCGGTTTTAAGTTTTATCATATATTTACAATATATCTTTCTTTTTTTCCTTCTTTCCTGTTTGCTCATTTATCCACTAAAGTGGTTTCCATACCAAACTTTTATGATTCTATCCTCTATTGTCTTGAAATATTGTGTTCAAGCCAAATGCATTTTCAGTGTTGCCAGGGCAGAGTATGAGGTACTTTGGGGTATCAGTCCTATGACCAAGCAGTATTTTTAGGATACTTATCATAATGTTTGCTGAGCCAGAAGCCACTCATCATATCTTTGCTCTAGGCAAAACGAATGTTAGATTTTTTTATGTCAAAGGTCATAATAAATACTGCTCTAGCACTTCTATTGCTGCAACATATTTTCATGAATGACTCTTCCACAACTGTTTCAGTAATCGTTTGGGATTGTTTTAACCATAGATGGGTGCCACCAGGTGGTATTCAAGTGCAATCAGATTTTTTTTTACATTTGTAATGTGGATGTTATTGTCTTTCAGTTGCAACCTTTCCTGAGGTAGCATTCAAAATCTTGTGGAGGAATAATTTGAATGTGCCAAAAGTTTATGTTTGACGTCTGTTGATCGGGTCCTTCTCCGCGAGATGTGTGCCATTATATTACACCTTCATTTATCCATGAATTCTTTAGATTTTTTCTATTTATTTATTTATTATTTTTTTTTTCGTTTCTGGCAGTGCCAATTGCATTTAAAAAACCTCGATTCATATGGGTATTTTAGGGAAGGATGTGTGAATCATCAAATGGGTTACAACAAATTTCATCTGGTGGTGCATATTGAAAGTCATTATTACATGACGTCCGCATTACAGGTAGTTCTGCTATAACGCGATAATTGTGTTCTTGTAAAATATCGTGTTATAGAAAATCGCGTAATAGAAATAACAGGGCTTATGGAGAAAATAGGGTTAGGTGCAGATTACTCGAAATCGAAAAAATTTAGTAGTTAGCCTAACACAAAGGATAGCACAGTCTAAATAAATGTTACATTCATATCTAATAATGAAATCATACAGTAAATGTAATACTTTACCTTGACAAAATATGAATGTAACTTGATGGGGGAGAAGGGTGATTTTGAGGTTGATATCATCGAGCTTCTCTTCAAGTGTTATATCCTTTCTTTTACGATCATCACCGGGAATTCTATCACCAGAACGCTTCTTGGAGATATTCTTCTTTACCATATTCACAGTTAATACCACAAAATTGGAGAAATAGTAAGCAAAAATCGCGTTATAGCAAACAAGCGTTCGCGTTATACAAATATCGTTCCTAATTCATAAATCGCGTTAGAGCAAATTCGCGTTATCAAAACACGCGTTATAGCAGAACTCACTGTACAAAAAATTGTTATGGGATATTAAAATCACCAAGAAAAAAGAAAAAAATTGCTTCATTCTTGCCACAAATTTGCATGGCTTGGGACTTAACTCGGTAATAATAATTCGAGTTGTGTTTAATACTTTCTTCAGAATACTTGATATATGTAAGAAAAATATGATGAGATTAGAGTTAAGATATTTTCTCAATGAATTTGCCTTTGTAAGGTACAGTTTGAAGGAACATAATCTTGTGAATTTTGTCTGGTGTGCTGTATAGGAAGAATTTTACTGGTAAATATAGACATTTTAGAAAACATGAAGGTGCTTAAGTGAGACAAAGTAAAAGTTTTGTATAGGAGCATAATGAATTAACAATATGGGTTAAGCTAACGTTGAAACATCCAAGGTTTATTTATTACAATTTCCACCATGATTGCACTTTTTATTTTTGGGTGGTTAATCATTGTTGTCATCACCATCAAACTGTTAAAAGACTCTACTGTAATAGGGAAAAGGTTCAAGGATTGATAATTACTGTATAGAAGTCTTTGCAATTGTGGAAACTTTCAATTGTTTATCTTGATGTAATGGTCTCAGGATTAATGATTATTGAACAGTTCATGATTATGGACCAACAAATGAGTTTTAGATCAAGTAACAACTTGATGATCATTATTATGGAATTATTTCAGGAGTCATGATGATGGAACAGCTGATGAGTTAATGTTTGTTAATCAACTCAATGGAATGGCTTATGATTTTGAAGTAGTTTTTAATTGTTTTCATATGATCTGCAGGTTTTGTGATTGTGGTAACTCAAATATTTTATAATAAGGTGCAGCTTGAGAATTCAATAATCTTAGACCAACTTCATTCAGCCTTTAATTACAATATATATACAGTGGTCCCCCGGTTAACGAACGGTTCGATTAACGAAATTTCTGTCAACGAATTAGCTCCCATAAGGATTTTCAGTTCAATTAATGAACAAAACTTCGATTAAAGAAATCCTTACGACAAACACGTTTTGTTGTGCGCATCAGCTGATCGGCTAGTCCACCAATACAGTAATTGGTTCAATGTTTACCTTCGTTTCCAGTGGAGTAAATATCAAGAAAGTTGGTCTCCTGAATATTTCTGCATTTTCTATATTAAAATTATTGGTCATTCTGAAATTTAGTTAACATAATGATAATATAGACAGTACAGGGAACAGTTTTTGTGCGTCAATCAGCTGATTGAATCACCCAACAACGCTTCTCAGTTTAACTTTGTTTACAGTGGCGTGAACATCGATTTTGTTGGTCTCTTGAATATTTTTGCATTTTCCATTAAAATTATTGGTCATTCTGAAATTTATTTAACATATTGATAATATACAGTGCAGAAATTATTATGAAACACCATTGCTGGTAATACGGCATACACACCTCAAAGTAAGTTACAGTAAGTAAGTACAGTACTTATTTAGTTTATATTTAATGTTTTGTTAATTCTATTACCGGTATACAGTACTTTGTATGTACACTCTCACCAAAAAGTATTGGTGCAGGGTGTGATCGACAACTTCCAAAACGATAAGTATACACTGGTCGGGAAGGTTGGTAAGTGTATCCTCATAACCCCCCCCCCCCTAGGTGTTGCCATATGGCTGACAATCAGTGTGTTTGTTTCCTCTTTACGGATTGTTGCTATGTGTCGACTGAATGATGCGCGAGGGTTCGGTCTCTGAGACCGTGGGTATAAAACGGAGGCAATATGAAGCAGTAGAGATCTACAGTACACATGCCAGACGACATGGAAACCTCAGAGGAAACACGAGGAGCTATTATTGCCCTTCATAACAAAGGGTTCGGCGTCACAGATATTAGCCGGCGGGTTGGTGTCCACAGGAACACCGCTGCACGATGGATTCGGCGATATCTCGAAACTGGTGCTACAGACGACAGGTCTCAGAGCGGCCGTCCACGTTGCACCACCTCTCAGGACGACCAGGTTGAGTGGTTTATTTGGTACCATAAATTATTGTGGCAATATTCACAAGTATCACAAATAATTTTGTTAACAGGGAGCTCCTCATATTTCATACTGTCTATTTATCACTTCCCGACCTTATTTATAACGGTTTGTTTCACTTGACCAGGCTATAGTAGCTGCTCAACAGGATTACAGGGCTGCCAACATACGGCTAGAACAACTCGCCTTTCCCTATACCTATCGTCACTGGTCTCAAATTGTTCACACTACAGTATGCACCGATACTTTTTGTTGCGAGTGTACCTGTATACTTTTTCTGTGAGTTGGAACCAATTACCCAATATCCCATTGAAATAATAGATTCGGTTAACGAATGACTCTGTGGAATATATATATATATATATATATATATATATATATATATATATATATATATATATATATATATATATATATATATATATATATATATATATATATATATATATATATATATATATATATATATATATATATATTTTTTTAAATCTATGCAATATATCCATAAATACACTTGTCTATGTTCACAGACAAATGCATAACGTGAATTATTTTCTTGAATGACTTCCATAATGAATTACTTGCCAGCACTCACCAAATGTCTCCAGTAATCACATCAGAAATTAACATGTTATGTTTAGCTAATGTGTATACGTAGGCACTATGTGTTAGAGAGGTTATTGTATAATTAGTATTAAGTATAAACAGTAATTCCATGCAGTGATTTGAGTGAAATTTTGATTTTTAACTTGATTACTGATGTTATATCAATAATTTTTAACTAAGTTTGTTTTAGATCTGGTGTGACAATTGATTTGAACTCAAAAACATTAATACTGTATTTTGGAGAAATGTGGTCTTGGTTTTTGGTATTATGAAAACATTTCTGTATAAGTTAAGTGGTATGCTATATCTCAAGGTTATCACAGGATTACATACAATGTATTATTTTTATTTAAAAGGATTAAATATTGATCAATAATTTTCATTATCCTATTTTACACAAACAAACAGTGTGTCCATATTATTTAGTTAATGTGTTTGAACATTTTCAATCAATTGACAGTCTAGCATATCTTGGGGACAAGATAGGGTGACAGTGTACTCCAAACGGGGAAGCACATCACTCTGGAAAATCAAAGATGGATGACATTGTTGAAGAATATGTAGAGTTTATATTTGTTGAAGTTCAGAAGATGTTTGCAACCAGAAGATGCAGTGGGAATGCCAATATTCAGTCTTTTCTCAGATGCAAGCATGCAAGCTTATGGTGCGTATATGTACATCAGGTGGGAGTTAACTGGTGGACAACTTTACAGCAGGCTCTTAGCTGGTAAGAATAAGATAGCCCCCACTAAACAACTGTCATGGCCACTACTGATTAACCTTCCTCTTTCAGCAGTGCTCCAACTCCCAGGCCCATTAATCAGACTCACGTTTTGAAATAATGGCTGTGGTTAACATACCAGGATATGTAAACACTCTTTGTTACCTCTGGCTGATAGTTGGTGACATTTAATACAAACACACTGTGAGAAAACATCCAAGGAAAACTATTCTTTATACTGTGTAAATTGGGTCAGGACTGAGAAATACTAATTTATAACAATTAATAAATATTATATTTACATTAAAACAAAGAGTGCAGACATTATTGACACTGCATGGCCTTGTGGCCCAACTGATTTAGTATATTATCAATCTTAATCGCACAATAAGGCTCTTCCTCCATTCACATAATTGCTCAAGGTATTGGATATTTGGACCCATATTCTGGAATGGGGTGGTATTATCGACAATGTTTACCTAGATTTTGCCAAGGCTTTCTACAGTGTACCCCATGAAAGGATGAAAATCAAACTGGAAGGGTACGGAATTCGGGGAAATGTCCTCGCGTGGATAGAAGACTTTCTACATGACCGCAAGCAGTGTGTGGTGATTAATGGCACGAAATCGTCATCCATACCTGTCACAAGTGGGGTACCGCAAGGCAGTGTATTGGGCCCGCTGTCATTTGTTTGTTTCATAAATGACATGCCTGACGTTGTACAATCCTCTATACAAATGTTTGCTGATGACACCAAGTTATTTCGGGAAATGAAGAACCAAGCGGACTGTGAAGAGCTGCAGAAGGACCTCTGTGGGCTCCAGGAATGGTCGAAGAAATGGGTGCCGAGATTCAATGTCACGAAGTGTAAGAGGATGCACCTGGGGAGTACCATCAGTAAGGAGGCGTATCATATGTCCCAATGGGGTGAAGAAACTGCACTAGTTGAGATTGAATGTGAGAAGGACCTAGGTGTGTATGTTGACAATGAGCTGAAGTTCTCGGGCCATTGCGAGAAGAAGGTAAATCAGGCAAATAAATTATTGGTTCTTATAAGAAGGTCGTTCAGATATCTAGACGGTCCGTCCCTCGTAACGATCTTCAAGAGTGAAGCACTTCGGCACCTCAGCTACCCTGAGAGATTGGAGAGCCTAAACTTGCCTAGCTTATACTAAAGACAGTCAAGGGATGACCTAGTTGAGGTGTATAAGCATCTCAGGGGGCACTACTCAGTCGAGTGTCCTTACTTGGAGCTGGCGGATGCTCGCCCCACAAGGGGTCACAGCTCAAGATTGAAGAAGCCGCAAGTCCAGAAAACTGTGAGGGCAAACTTTTCTGGAGTGAGGGTTGTAAACTCTTGGAACAATCTACCAGAAAGTGTTGTGACGGCACCGAGTGTGAGCTCTTTCAAGAGAAGACTTGACCAACACTTGAGCGGGTTCAGGTACATTCAGGAGCCGGTGCATTCCCAGTACTTGCCAACAGTGCATGACAGAGACGTGACCGATCGCCCGGGCGGCTAACGAGCCGATCTTTTGGTGAAGAGGATAAAAGAAAAGGAAAAGTAATCAGAGACGTGACCGATCGACTAAGCGGCTAACGAGCCGATCAGTGGTGAAGAGGATAAAAGTGGAGACGGAATCAAATAATGTTATTGTAGATAGCAATCAGGAGCAAAATGGTAATCATAGTCTGTTAGGAAATAGAGTTGGTTCGGTTTCTAAAGAGAATGTAGTAAACAAGGAAATGCTTGGTGATCTGATGAGTATTCTTGACTCTGTTTTGGAATATATGGAAAATCCAAGGGATGACGTCATCACGAATGTTCTTATTTCGGTGAAGAATATGAGGGGGAAAATTTATTCAAATGGATCATAACGTCAGCTTAATTTCCCGGAATCTTAATAGTTTCAAAAAAAAGGTTAACGGATCTTCATGCTTATGTTCATTCTAGTAGTATTGATGTCATAGCTTTGCAAGAGGTTGGGGTAAACGGAATATCTTCTCAACCAAGAGGTTATCAAAGTTTTGAATTACCAGCGGATTTGATGACTTATATCAAAAATGATATTCCAGCATCTTTTCATTCCGCTCTAAAAATAAACGGTACCGAGTATTTGTGTGTTAGTATTATGCTTCAAGATGTTACACTGTTCATTATTAATGCTTATGTGCATGCTGATTCCTTGACAGTTGATGATCTGCCGGACATTTTTGCTGATGATTGTTTACTAATTGGTGATTTGAACGCTAGGCATAAAAATCTTGGCAGTAGAGGTTCTCAAAATCACAATGGAATGGCTTTTTCTTTTCTTTTATCCTCTTCACCTCTAATCGGCTCATTAGCCGCTTGGGCGATCGGCCACGTCTCTGGTTACTTTTCCTTTTCTTTTATCCTCTTCACCAAAAGATCAGCTCGTTAGCCGCTTGGGCGATCGGTCACGTCTCTGTTACGCACTGTTGGCAAGTACTAGGCATGCACTGGCTCCTGAATATACCTGAACCCGCTCCAGTGTTGGTCAAATCTTGTCTTGAAAGAGCTCACACTCGGTGCCATCACAACACTTTCTGGTAGATTGTTCCAAGAGTTCACAACTCTCACTCCAAAAAAGTTTGCCCTCACAGTTTTCTGGACTTGCGGCTTCTTCAATCTTGAGCTGTGACCCCTTGTGGGGCGAGGGTCCGCCAGCTCCAAGTAAGGACACTTGACTGAGTAATGCCCCTTGAGATGCTTATACACCTCAATTAGGTCACCCCTTGCCCGTCTGTAGTATGAGCTAGGCAAGTTCAGGCGCTCCATTCTCTCAGGGTAGCTGAGGTGCCGAAGGAAGGGCACCAGTCTGGTGGCCCTCCTTTGAACATTTTCAACCACCAGAAGGGGTGACATTACTCCAGATGGGGAAGCACTTTACTCTTGAAGATCGTTACGAGGGACGGACCGTCTAGATATCTGAATGACCTTCTTATAAGACCCAATAATTTATTTGCCTGATTTTCCTTCTTCTCACAATGGCCCGAGAACTTCAGCTCATTGTCAACATACACACCTAGGCCCTTCTCACATTCAGTCTCAAATAGTGCAGTTTCTTCATCCCGTTGGGACATATGATACGCTTTCTTACCGTTGGTACGCCCCAGGTGCATCCTCTTACACTTCGTGACATTGAATCTCAGTAGCCATTTCTTCGACCATTCTTGGTACGCCCCAGGTGCATCCTCTTACACTTCGTGACATTGAATCTCAGTAGCCATTTCTTCGACCATTCTTGGAGCCCACAGAGGTCCTTCTTCAGCTCTTCACAGTCCGCTTAGTTCTTGATTCCCGAAATAACTTGGTGTCATTGGCAAACATTTGTATGGAGGATTGTACAACGTCAGGCATGTCATTTATGAAACAAACAAACAACAGCAGGCCCAAAACACTGCCCTGTGGTACCCCGGTTGTGACAGGTATGGATGATGATTTCGTGCCATTAATCACCACACACTGTTTGCGGTCATGTAGAAAGTCTTCTATCCACGCTAGGACATTACCCGAATTTCGTACACTTCCAGTTTGATTTTCAGCCTTTCGTGAGGTACACTGTCGAAAGTCTTTGCAAAATCTAGGTAAATATTGTCAATATTACCACCCCATTCCAGAATATGGGTCCAAATATGCAATACCTTGAACAATTGTGTTAAGCAGGAGCGCATCTCTGAATACTTCAAGTACTTTACATATTATGCTGGTCAGGCTCACCGGTCTATAGTTGATCGTGGAATGACGATCGCTCTTCTTGAATATAGGACTCACATAAGCCACTTTCCATTCACTGGGGACCTTTCGTTCATCCAGGTATTTACAAAACAGGATCAGGATCTTCAGGAGCTCGGCAAGCTCGTTGCTCAACTCTCTCGGCACTCTAGGATGTACTATGTCTGAGCCGGGACTCTTATGGACCTTTAGCTTTGACAGTTTATTTCTAATGCCCTCTTCTGTGAACACAATGTGGGTCAGTGCTGTGTCGAGCCCTCTGTCCTAAACGCAGGAAGGTTAATCGCATCTTCTCTTGTGCACACCAAGGAAAAGAAGCTGTTCAATGCCTCAGCTTTATCCTGGTCAAAATCTGCGTAACTACCATCTTCAAGCCTCAGGTCTGTCACTCATACTCGCGTTTTTCATGTCGACTTTGCATAGCAGTAAAACGCCTTTGGATTTGACTTTACCTCGCTTGCAACCAGCCTCTAGAACTCCTTTTCAGCCCTTCTACATTCTATCTTTGCTTGGTTTCTGGCTCTTGCATACATCCTCCTGTCCTGCTCATCATTTGACCCAACCTACATATTGAATTTCTGGGTTTTCTTCTTAATTTTGCCGATCGCCGCATGGTTCATGTCTAGGGATCCCCTCGTATTCCTAGAGGCACTTTGTTTGGTCTTGGGTGTATATATATATATATATATATATATATATATATATATATATATATATATATATATATATATATATATATATATATATATATATACAATGCAACCAATTGTGTTCCTTGCAAGGAATGTAATATGTTTTACTTAGGCCAGACAGGTAAAGATCTTGTAACTAGACTTAAACAACATAAATATAGTGTTAGGACAGGCCAGGAATCCAATGCTCTGTTTGTTCATTTCAGGGATAACAAGCATTGCAGTGACTGGGATAATGCCTCCTCAATATTACCTTGTAATTCAATTGATAGTAGGAACATCATAGAATCTAGTCTCATTAAACATACCGAAGCATTCAACATGAATTTGAGTAATGGCATGTACAAACTGGACAATTTTGTAATTAAGAAGATTTGTAACCAGGTGAGAAGGTTGGGTCACCTTACCCTCTGATCTGACTACCGACCGTTGCGGTGCTATTTAAAGATAAGTAGGGTCATTACCTAATACCTGACCATTGTGGACCTGATCTCACCCTCCTCTGTATATATACACCTTGTTTTGTACTTCTCCTTAGTCTGTACTCACCCCTGAAGACGTGAATTACACGAAAGCGCTTAAGAACTTCGTGTTTTCTTTTTTCCTTGTGGTTATCAGCATATATATATACAGTATATATAGGCCTATATATATATATATATATATATATATATATATATATATATATATATATATATATATATATATATATATATATATATATATATATATATATATATATATATATATATATATATATTTATATAAATATCGATTAAATGGGTCACTTTATTAGTCATTACATTCAGCGTAGTGTCTGCGTTCTTGTGCCTTAATGAGTCAGGCCAGTGGATACCCGTCATCTCTTCCCTCATCCCGTTGTAATTTCCCCTATAATATTTACACCTTGGCCTGGCCTTATCTTGAACTAGGTGACAGTTAAATGTGAATGACAACACTATATGGTGACTGTTGCCAACTAGGGCAAAGTGTTCCAGTTTAGCCACCATACTCTCCTCGTTTGTTATGATGAGGTCTAGTGGCTTGGGTGTTTGCTCCCCTCAGTAATGTGTCGGATCTCTAACATGTTAGAACAGAAAATTATCTCTCAGGGTTTCTACAAAAAGAGTAGCAGGGCTATTCTAGTAATTTGGGGTGAACTCGTTTCTCCAGTCGATGTCGCCATAGTTAAAGTCCCCCATGATAAGGAGGTGGCTAGGGTTGAGCATTGCCGCATTGTCTATTAAGGCTCTTAAGTTCCTTTGATTTAATGGGTCACAGTTTGGGGATCTGTAGATACACCCGACGATATGTAAGTCCCCTCCCTTTAATTTAATTTTACATCACTTGGACTCTTCAAAAACATCCTCTCCCTATACCGTCGCCTAGCTGGCTCTAAGGTCTTGCCTATCATAGATAACCACACCCCTCTTACAAGTTTCTTGAGAAAGGTTTGTAAATGAGTCATATCCAGCAATACTGAACTCACATACTCTGGGTCGATTCTCCTGTTCTTGTACAACAGTTTGACAACTCCCACAATATCTGGTTGGTGTACCTTCAGTAGTGTTTCAAACTCCTCTCTCTTATCAAGGAACGTGTCAGTATTAGTGTACGTACATGACATTCAAGCCCAAATTTGTTCTCGGTAACGTCTCTGCTCTTAGTAGTAACCCCCCCCCCCATTCTCAGAAGCTGCAGCAATTGCTAAGTACACTGTATTTTGCAGGGTGTTGTTAGAAATGTCATTGCTTACAAGGCTCTCGCCTCCTCCCGGCTGATAGGCGGAGCTGGTTCCACCTCCGGGGCGGGGGGTAGAGCGTGTGGAGGGTGCGCTGCTGTCCACCACTCTCTCCCTGAATACTAAATGCTGTTAAGTGCGGTCAGTCTACTGCCCCTGAAGATGACGACGTCACATATGATGTGC
>NW_024722227.1:21060550-21078808 GCF_018991925.1 Homarus americanus | reverse complement strand
CTAGAAGCTTACGTATTGCTATATTCATAAAGTTACTGTCATACAAAATTGAGAAATAGTAAGGTGGGTCTATAAATAAAGCGCTCAGTGCTATATGAAATATCATTCCCCATTCATAAATCACAAGTAGAGCAAGTTCAAGTATCAAAAACACGCGAGAAAACCGTATCTTGAACACTGGAAGATTAGGAAGTCTTTTGTTTTCATGAAGCCGGTCTCACCATATTGAATGGCTACGCTTCAAACCACTATTTATTTCGGAGAAGGAAATGTAATATTTTGCTGAAGACGAAGATTATAGTGGTGATTTAAAGAGTGATTTGCTCAAAGATGTTACTGTGAATGCTTGGTTTTTTTAAAACTATTGAATTACAATAGTATTCTATCCTAATTCACTTGTGATGCAACAGTTTTTAACTGAAAACCATTCGAAAAGCGATTACGGTAACATCTTTTGAACGAAAGAAAGCGAAAGTCATTGTTTTCGTCACGATTTTATCCCACTTTCCACTGTAATACGTACGTCATTTCAGCAAAAATATTACATTTCCGTGAATGTAGTATATCAAGCACAGTATGAATAGAATATCATTGTAATATAACAGTATTTTAACCGAAAACTATTAAAAAAACGAGTAACATCTCTTGAACATTGGAAGGTTAGGTAAAGTCTTTTGTTTTCATTATGTATTTTATCCTATTTTAAATTGAAATACATCACGTTTCAGCAAAACTACTATTTATTTCTGAGAATATATTCATTCAGGCACAGTTTAGGTAAAATATACATGTGCTGTAACATTTTTTTAATTGAAAACGATTCAAAAAACACGTACCCTCTAACCCTGTTCAAGGAGAAAACTGGGAGGAGCTGTTTGGTGCTTTAGACGATGACAAGGAAAATGATTTTGATGGATTTTAGTGAAAATATTCAGAAAGACCCTGGCACTGTCAAGGAAAGTGGCTGCTGAAGGCTTCCAGGACATGGCAGAGGACGAGATTAGGGAGCTAATTGAAGAGCACGACACTGAGCTGACCGAGAAGGATCTACAGGAGTTAGTAGACTCAGGCAAGAAGAGGAAGCGAAAGGGGAAGAGGAAGAGCACCAAGAAATAACGTTGGAGAAGTTGGGGGAGATGACCAGGAATATTGAGGCACTGAAAAACCTGGCCTATAGTATGGACCCCTCCATGGTACGTGCCCTGAAATTCATGCGAGGGATGGATGACGTTTTTGCTCCATACAAAAACATCATGGAAGAAATGAAAGAAAGAGACGACAACTCCCCATCACCATATTCTTTGATCACCGAAGGAGAGATTTAACACCATCAATCACTGGCGGCAGTGAGGAAGCAGCTGAATCCACCGTCGCCCCCACTTCACCACCTGTTATGGAATTGAGTGACGATGAGTCCGATGACCCCCGTCCTGTCGCCGAGGATAGGTGCTGTACAGTAAAGTGAAATTTTTATCTCTTTTTTTTTTAATAGTTTTTCTTGCCATGTTTATTGTTTGTAAAAATGCACAGCACAGTACAGTTCAGTACTGTACATAGGAAGTGGAGGTGCAGTTATTCATTTGTGTTTGTTGTCGGCAGTAGTGACGGTGAGAAGGTGGAGGAGGCGGAGGAGGGAGCGTAGGGAGCAAGTTGGGAGGAGTGGTGACCTTGGACGCGGGAGCAGGGGCGAGTGGAGATGCCATCCAGTACATTACGGGTGTATTAATTGTTTTTATAGCTATTTTTGCATTTTAATATTAAATACTGTACATTACGTTTCAACAAAACTACCATTTATTTCTGAGAACATGGAAATGTAATATTTATGCTGAAATGATGTACGTATTACAGTGGAAAGTGGGATAAAATTGTGACGAAAGCAATGACTTTCTCTTTCTTTCGTTCAAAAGATGTTACCGTAATCGCTTTTCGAATGGTTTTCAGTTGTGGGATTATAAGGCTAATGATAGGATAGAATATTATTGTAATACAGTACGAGTACAACAGTTTTTTAACTGAAAACCATTCGAAAAGCGATTCCGGTAAAATCTTTTGAATAACGAAAGAAAGCGAAAGTCATTGTTTTCGTCATGATTTTATCCGACTTTCCACTGTAATATGTACGTCATTCCAGCAAAAATATTATATTTCCATATTTATTTCTGAGAATACGTATATTCATTCAGTCACAGTTAAGGTAAAATATACTTGTGATGAGATATTTTAATGAAAATACAGTCAACCCTCACTTTACGCGATCCCACATTCCGCGTTTCCACGTTTACGCGGTGCTCTGCCGGAACCCAGGATGCTCACACTCCGCGGTGCGTGTACCCCTTTACGCGGAGAGTGTCCGGCTCGACGCTATTTTTAGATTCGCCCCACCCGCCTGCTCCCGCCTCCTCCCTCCTCTGCCTCCGCCTGGCCAAGCCGCGTGGTAAGGTTGCGCAGTGCATGTCTCTGTTGCGTTATCACTGACGTCATATGACGTATCGGACTGTGATTGGCCATGCATCCCTACCTCCCTCTGCTGCTAGCTGTAATTGGTTTAAAGTAATATGACGTGTCCACCCGGGGAAGGGAGGGAGGAAAGACGACGCTTGACCTAGCCGCGGCAGTTTCATCCCTTCAGGCCACACCGTGTAATCGTGCATCCATTGTTCTCTAAAATGGCTTCCGCCGGAACACCACCCCCAGAGAGAAACCTTTCCTTGTCTGTGTGGTGGGATGCAATCCTAGACAAGGTTCTTCAAACTCCAGAGCACGAGCAGTAGATATATTCCATAAGTACAAGACTTGGCAGGATAACCATCAGGTACAAACAGGAGCAAGCACAAAGAACTCCTTGCCGTAGCCAGGCCTGAGCCGATCTGAGAGAATTTAGCTAACTAGGCAGGAAGAGTTGCTAGACATTACTAGGACAATAAATGAGATCTTCTAGTTACTTGACAAGCGCGGTACAGACATAGTACATCGGGACATAGTAAGTAGACATAGGCATTAGACATAAGCATAGATATCAGACATGCTATAATAATATATAGTAATACAGACATGTGAATAAATGGTACAATGAATGGTAACAGAGTCTTGCCGTCAGGCGTGTTCACATATCTTGGTATTTACATATCTATACAGCCTGGACCCAGCTGCCCTAAGCCCAAGAAGACACGACGTTCCTTAAGCTACGAGGTGAAGTACAAGATCATCCAAGAGTTAGAGAAAGGAACAAGACAGGTTGATTTGGCGCGCCAGCATGGTGTGAATGAATCTACGATCCGGACGATAAAGAAGGATGCAGCCAAGATAAAGGAGCACATGAAGATCACAAAGTCTACAGGTGCTTCTATGATCAAGTATTTTCGCAACCAGGTGCTTCTCAAGACAGAAAAATTACTTGTGAGCTACTTGGTGCGTCAGGCGCGATGGAACATGGCGGTCGACTCGCGCTCTGTTAAGGAGTACGCACGTGAACTGTATGCTGCAGTGTCACGAAAGATGGGAATTACAGAGCCCAAACCCTTTAATGCTTCCTCTGGGTGGTTACAGAGGTTTAAGATGAGGAACAAGATCACCAATATCAACATTGGTGGTGAAGAAGCCAGTGCTGACCGTGCTGCGGCTAAGGAATTTCCTCCGTTTTTACGTGAGATTATGGAGGAAGGACAGTACACCGACGACCAGGTGTTTAACATGGACGAATCTGGTCTTTTTTGGAATAAGCTACCTTCCAAGACCTTCGTTGTGAAGAATGCCAGCAAGATTCGGGGCTGGAAGATGCAGAAGGAGCGCATCACCGTCCTGTTTACCACCAATGCCTCCGGAACCTGTAAGCTCAAGTTATCGGTGATCCACACAGCCCGCAAGCCGCACGCCTACAAGAGCATGGACATGACCAAGCTAAATGTCCACTGGCTGACCGCACGTACGGCGTGGATGTTCTCTGCACTGTCCCTCTCCTGGTTTGATGACTGTTTCGTTCCCGATGTAAAGAAATTCTGTGAGCAACAGAATGTGCCATTCAAGATTTTGTTGCTGCTGGACAACGCACCAGGACACTCGCCCCTACTGTTAGATCGTCACCCCAACGTAAAAGTGGTCTTCTTTCCTCCCAACACTACGTCTATATTACAGCCCATGGACCAAGAGTTAATCTGCAATGTAAAAGCTGCATTCTCTACTAAAAAATTCCAGCTCCTGAACGACTACACCAACACCAGGGAAGAGTTGCGTAACCTGAGTGACACCACCACCGATAGCAAGAGCGAAGAAGACGAGGATCAATAGTTGGCAGAGCAAAAAATACTTTTCAAACAATTCTGGAGAATATTCAACATCAAGAAAGCTGTGGACTTCTTGGTGGAGGCATGGGATCAGCTGTCTGTAGCCACTGTTCGTCACGCATGGAGACATGTGTTGCAAGGCATTCCAGGCGTAAGGCAGAGTAAATCTGTGACTGGTGAGGTTCAGACTGTTACAGTAGCAGTGGACCTTGCCAGAGAAGCTGCACAGAGTGTTACAGCTGCAGGCTCCTCCGAGACCACCAACGACGACATCCTGGAGGTGATAAGGGATCCTGATGTGACTACCGACGAGATGGTAGATGACGATGACGTCAGTGAAGAGGCAGGTGGTGCGTCATCCCAAGAAGAACACCGCTTATCCCATAGCAATGCTAGGGGTGCCCTCGAGTGTGTCGAGAAAATCAAGCTCCTCCTTTCCGACGACCATGACGCAAACAGGTATGAAATCGTCACTACCCAGCTGTTGCAGACTATGGAGCCCTACTTCAAGGTTTATCACGATAACATAAACACCAGTCGTCAGCAAAGCATAACAGAGTTCTTCGCCCGCAACCCACCACAGCCAGCCCAAGCCAGTGATAGTGACAGTGAAGATGACTTTGAGGGATTTGTCAGGGAGGCCCTGACAAGTATGGATGACAGTGATGGTGACTCACCTGAGGGCCAGTAGCCTGCCCTCTGCCTCGGAACCAGCCTCCATCCCCGTACGCCGACCCACATCTTCTACTAACGTAAGTGTTCAACCTAACTTTTAGTTTTCCTAACCTAACCTTTATTTTTCCTAACTTAACCTTTATTTTTCCTAACCTAACCTCTTCTATATTACTTGTGTGTGCATACCATCATAAAGTTAAGATAAAATTTTTACTACAACATAGTTGTGTGTCGTCAAAAAGTGGAGTTTCGGGGTCGGCCAGGTCTCTATTTCAATTAATCCCATATGTTATGTTGTTCACTTTACGCGTTTCTCACTTTCAGCGGTACCCTGTGGGTTATATTAACCGCATAAAGTGAGGGTTGACTGTACTGTATCGTAGTTGTCTTTTGTTTCAAATATAATTAACAAAGATTGATGTTTCAAATGTAATGAACAAAAAATTTATGTCCAGTATCTATAAATAAACTTTAATAAATGAATACTTTATGTTTTACATCGTCCTGTGCTACCATACCATGCATTTGGCTACTTTGGGCTTGCTATGATGACGCAAGAGATCTGCCCTGGCAACTGTACCGACACTCACAGCTGGTGGTGCGTTGGTGCATTGTTTCCATTGTTTACTGGCAGTTACTGGTAAATATTTTTCAACCTAAAGAAACTATTACCCGTTTAGAGGTCGACCCCCAATTTTTTGCCAAATAATTTGGTCTTAAAAACTCGAACTACACACAGGTATATACGGTAAATAAGGACATGGGGGGGGCCAGGAGTTTTTTTGGGGAGCAGTTGAAATATCGCTGATTTTTAATATCCACGGGTATCTCTGTTACGTAACCCCCGCGTATGTTAAGGGCCAACTGTAGTATGTCTACCGGAAACGTGCCAGGTTAAGGGTTTATCGTGCGAATCGACATTGAGCACGATTAGACCTGGTGGTATAACAGACGTTCTCGTTCTTAACAGAACAGGCGCACTGAGAATATTGAAAGAAGGATGTTATTTGTGTGATTTTCTGGTTTATCATAACAATGATGTATCACAGCCTACGCAGTTCCCAGTTGGTAGTATCGTTTCTCAATCTCAACAAACTAGGCAGGAGAGGATAGATCAAATAGCACCACATGTTAAGGTGATTGATCATCCTTATGGCAAGACACGACTCTTAGAGCTGCTTGCCGAATACAGAAACATTGTAGCTTTGCCAGGGGAACAGTTGAGGCACACAGATTTAACATCACATCACATATCTTTAAAAGACGGCACGAATCCAATCTACAAACCAGCTTACCGACTACCACATAGCCAGCGCGCTGTAGTTCAGGGTATGGTTCAGGATATGTTGAATGAGAAGGTTATCACACAATCTAAATTTCCTTTCAATAGCCCTTTGTTCTTAGTCCCAAAGAAGGATGGCGGCTGGCGCCCAGTTATTGACTTTAGGCGCGTCAATGAAAATAGGATCCCAGATAGGTACCCTATGCCTGTCTTGAGTGATATATTACAGTCGACCCTCATTAATTCGGACCCCTTTAATCCGGATTTCGGATAAATCGGACGAAATCTGAACTGTCCGTATCAAATTTCTGGTTCTGGAATTGTCCCAGTTGCAATTGGGGTTGCAATTTCAAATTCTGTGTCATTACTAAGGAATAACGAAGTCTCTGGTGCACTGCACTCTAAGACTAAGAGAAAACGGAAGACTCAGGCGTCCTGAAGCGAGAGAAAACGAACTCCTATGACGGGGCACTCAAATAAAGATAGACATAGCTACATGTTTTGTGGACTACCCACTGTACAGTATCCTTTTCATCACTTTGTAATAAACCTAGTCATGCCTATGTGTGTTTCTGATAATTACCATAACATTATATCTTTAGTGGGTTTGAATGAGAGTGGTTGTACAAACAGAAGCACTCACACTGACAGACTTGACAAGTTTTACCAACCATAAAGACAGTTGAAGCTTTAAACATCACTCACACTGGATCTTGCAAATTCCACCTGTAATCAGACATATCTAAGTTGCCTCAACAATTGCAACCCCAGTTGCAATATCAAATTCTGTGTTATTACTAAGGAATAACGAAGTCTCTGGTGCACTGCACTCCAAGATTAAGAGAAAACGGAGGACTCAGGCATCCTGAAATGAGAGAAAACGGACTCCTATGACGGGGCACTCAAATTAATCGGTTAATTCGGACAATCGGCTAAAACGGACACCCTTTCCCCCCTATTAGTCCGTTTTAACGAGGGTCGACTGTACAGTCATTAGGCAAGGATAATGCTGTGTTTAGCAATTTGGAATTGCTTTGCGGGTATTGGCAAATACCACTCGATGAGAAATCCCGAGAGGTTTCCGCTTTTAGTACTCCTATGGGCCATTTTGAATTTCTACGAATGCCTTTTGGTCTCAGAAATGCCCCACTGACATTTCAAAGAATGATCAACACCCTGTTTGCTGAATTGATAGGTACCACAGTCTATGCTTATTTGGCATAGTAGTCAGTAAGGATGTCGATACCCATCTTGTCAAACTGCGTGAAGTGTTACAAAAACTTGCCACAGCAGGTCTTAAAATTAAACTTTCTAAATGTGAGTTTTTAAAATCCAGAATCCATTTCCTTGGTCATGTAGTTGACGGTGACGGCATTCATACAGTTGATGATAAAGTTAAAGCTGTATCTCAGTTTCCACGTCCTACATCGGTTGATGAAGTGCGTAGTTTTCTTGGTTTATCTGGCTATTATCGTTCTTTTATTAAGAGCTATGCAACATTGGCGTCACCCTTAACTAGGTTACTAAAGAAAGATGCAACGTTTGCGTGGGATGCTGAACACGAAAATAGTTTTGTGGCATTGAAGACGGCACTTACCAATGTCCCTGTTCTAGCATTCCCTGATTACACTCAAGCTTTCACTCTGTGTACCGACGCTTCTGGACTAGGAATCGGGGCTGTACTCATGCAAGTGGATTGAAAAGGAAAGTTTAGAGTGATTACATTTGCAAGTCGTAAACTTAATGATGCCGAAACATGTTATTCAGTAACGCATTTAAAAACGTTAGCTGTTGTGTGGGCACTGAAAAAGTTTAATGACATATCTTTTGTTATAAGATAACTGTGTTTACGGATCGTGCGGCAGTAACAGGACTGTTCCATGGCAGGAATCTTTCAGGCTGATTTGCACGCTGGTATCTGACAATTCAGGAATTTGACCCGAAGTTTACATATTTACCGGGAAGAGCGAATGTGGTCGCCGACGCCTTGTCTAGAAATATTGCACCAGTGATGCCTGTATCAACGTTCACTCTTTCACAACTAGAAGATGAGCAACGACACGACCCGTTATGATCAGCAGTCATTTTTGCTTTAGAGTCGGGAGAGGAAGTTAAGCTTCCCAAATTAATTCTTCTGCTCAGTCAGTTTGAGTTACGACATAACATATTCCATCGATCGAAAAAGACGTCTGAGGGTATTATTACACAAATAGCGTACCTGACACGTTGTGTAAAACGATTATAACGTTGTTCCACGATGTTCCTCAGGCAGGTCACCAAGGACGTGACAAGTGCCTTGCGGAAATCAGAAAAAAATACTTCTGGAAAACTAAGAAGAAAGATATAGAATTACATATTGCTAAGTGTTTGTCATGTGTTCAACATCAGGGTACTATAAGGTCACCAGCTCCAATTCTACAATATCCTAAGTTTATATTGGAACTCATCGATGGGAGGAGGTGGTAGAGCGAGTGTGTGGTGGGTAGTGGAGCGAAGGAGGAGGATGGCGGGAGCGGAGGAGGATGGCGGGAGCGGAGGAGGATGGCGGGAGCGGAGGAGGACGGCGGGAGCGGAGGAGGACGGCGGGAGCGGAGGAGGACGGTGGGAGCGGAGGAGGGTGGGAGTGGAGGAGGGTGGAAGAGGAGGAGGATGGCGAGTCACTGAGACTCTGCGGCTGCGGCTGCCTCCTGCTCTGACTGGGGTTCCTCCGCCACTGCTTACTCCTCCGTTGTTGGCGGGAATGTCTCGGCAGCAACCGCATCTGAACTGGCAGCTTCACCAGTCACCTTTATGTTGTAGAAGTTATACCGACGCTTAAATCATTGAAACCATCCTCGGCTGGCCATAAAGGTCTCTTCCTTCGATCCTTCACCCTCTGTTCCCTTCATGTCGTCAAACAAGTATCTGGCCTTATGCTGGATAACCATAAGGCTCACAGGCGCATTACGTTGATTCTGGTCCTCCATCCACATTGCCAGCATCTTTTCCACCTTCTCTATCACAGTGCTTTTAGTACAAGTTGTCTTAGTAGCACTCAGAGAAGAACCACTTCCAGCACTAACCTTGATCTTGTCAGCGTTGGTCCAGGTAGTACGCATCATTGTGGGAGTTAGACCAAGCACAGCGGCTATGTCCACAGCACGTTCCCCTTTTTCAAATCAGGTTAATACATCAATTTTCGTAGCAAGGGTTATGGTCTTACATTGCCTCTTCACTACACTAGCATCATCAGTAGCCCTAGATGGGTGCTTGGAAGCCATTTTGAATGGTTATAGTACAGTTTTAGAGCAAAGGCACTTAAGCACACACAAATGATGTGAAGTTGTAACAGAGACTGGCTTGGCGTCGCTTGGGGACGCTGTGACGTTCCGCGAATGAAGGCAGCGCGCCGGACCGAGAGAGAGAAGCACGGCCGTAGAAAGTAGATTGTGATGACGCAAAACGACGTATTATCGGATCACTGGGTCGTTAAACGAATTTTTGGTCTCTCTAAATTTCAGCGAAGTAGTACCGAAACAACGTTAAGCGGGACGACGTTAAGCGAGGACTTACTGTATGTATGTTAACTTGTCGAGTTAGAGAAACAATTAAGACCCTGCAATTGTGTGTAAATGAGGCAGAAAGTCAGATTAGCAACCTGGGACTTGGTCACAATTTTTGTGGTGCCATATGGCAGCAGGGTCTACCATTAGACAACACATAATGCTTCCAATAATTTCCCAGGCGGTAGATCTTTGCTGCGCACTGAATATAGGAAAAGTGCAGAGAACAGCGTCGTGACCTGTACATGGCCTTCATCGACCGAAACAAGGCCTTCGACTCGGTCAACAGGGAAGCCCTCTGGTGGACCCTCAGCCGTTTTGGCAGCCCACCAAAATTCATCTCCATTGTGAGGCAACTCCATGATGGCATGAACGGCAGTGTCCTGCACAATGGCAACCAGTCTGAGTTCTTCCCCATCCAAACGGGGGTAAAAAAAGGATGTGTACTGGCACCAACTCTCTTAACCATCTTCTTGGCTGCCTTCCTTAATCATGCCAGTGCCAATTTAACTGGCAGAGTGGACATCCAGTACAAGATGAAGGGTTTTTTCAACATAAGATGACTCCAGGCAGGAACAGAGGTGTCGGAAGCTTCCATTACTAAACTTCAGTATGCAAACTACCTCACCCTTGTCGCTCACACTGAACACCACTTCGGTCTTGAGATGAATGTACAGTTGCCACCAAAAGTCCTCCCACAACTTGCTACACAGGGCTGTGGGAGAACTTTGGCTGGCAACTGTATGTAAGACTCAATTTCTCTTTCAGCCTGCCCCTGGTTCAGCCACACCTCCACCATCTATCCAGCTTAACGGTACTATACTCTCTAATGTTACCCACTTTCGGTATCTTGGCTCCCACCTGTCCACCATTGCGGACATCGATGAAGAGATTGAACATCAGATCAGATGTACTTCTCAAGCCTTTGGCAGACTCCGTACGCTTCAGCTGTAAGGAGCTGAAATTATTAACAAAGTTGCAAATATATCGAGCAACGGTCTTCCCCATCCTGCTATGGCAATGAGACATGGGTCACATACAGGAGGCACCTCAAGGCACTTGAAAACTTTCACCAACGTAGTCTACATTCCATCCTCCGAGTTCGCTGGGAAGACAAGAGAACAAATGCCAGTATTCTTGCTAACACCAACTGTAGAAGCATCGAGGCTACCATTATCTATGAGCAACTATGCTGGACTGGCTATGTTACCCGCATGGACGAGAGTAGACTGCCAAAGCAGCTACTTTACAGCCATCTAACGAATAGTAAACGTAACACTGGCGGGCAACTGAAAAGGTATAAGGATAGCCTTAAGGCAAACCTGAAAAAATGCCAAATCGACCCCCTTCACCTGGGAGACAATCACTCCACACCGTAATGCTTGGAGGATCATCACACAAGAAGGTGTCAATACTTTCGAGTTAGCCCGACTGCATACCGAGGCAGACAAGCTGCTGCCACCTCCCGTACTAGATGTAGTCCCCCACATGTGCAACATCTGTGATCAACTCTGCTGGTCCCGTATCAGCCTTTTTAGTCACCTCAAAACTCACCAATGAAGGTAACATCCTTAATAACTCATATCATTGTATCATAGCTGGATGATCGTCATACTCGATTCTGAGTAACGGCAAATTAGTAAGTAGTAGCATGCTTGTTTTATATGTCTGCTTCATTTTCTTACTTGACAGCGTGCAGTAGAGAAGTATATCAAGGGTAGATGGGAGTTTTTGCAGGGTGGCCGGTCCCTAATCCCCTGAATTTTTTATGTTGTTAAGGGACCAAGTGCTTCGATAACCGTTGATTCACTGACCAAAGACATTTCACGGTCCTTATATGTGTTGGTTATTGGTGTACACCTGTACTTATTGAGTGGGTATGTGTATTTAGTGAGAAATTATCACTATACAGTGCATGTGTTATTGATTTTTTTTATCAAATATTCATTTAATTCCATCTTTACAAACAAGGAATGTCTTAATCTAATAACTCAATTTTTTTAAATTCAGATAAATTAACTATAGGTGTTACCGCCAGTAGAATAAACGAGAGTGAGTGAGTGAGTGAGTGTGAGTGTGTGTGTGTGTGTGTGTGTGTGTGTGTGTGTGTGTGTGTGTGTGTGTGTGTGTGTGTGTGTGTGTGTGTGTGTGTGTGTGTGTGTGTGTGTGTGTGTGTGTGTGTGTGTGTGTGTGTGTGTGTGTGTGTGTGTGTGTGTGTGTGTGTGTGTGTGTGTGTGTGTGTGTGTGTGTGTGTGTGTGTGTGTGTGTGTGTGTGTGTGTGTGTGTGTGTGTGTGTGTGTTGTGTGTGTGTGTGTGTGTGTGTGTGTGTGTGTGTGTGTGTGTGTGTGTGGTGTGGTGTGGTGTGATGTGTGGTGTGTGTGTGTGTGTGTGTGTTGTGTGTGTGTGTGTTGTGTGTGTGTGTGTGTGTGTGTGTGTGTGTGTGTGTGTGTGTGTGTGTGTGTGTTGTGTGTGTGTGTGTGTGTGTGTGTGTGTGTGTGTTGTGTGTGTTGACAACGAGCTTTGCTGAGGTGTGAAACAGCTGGCCCTCGCCTAGGCTGAGCTAATGTGGAAGAGTAAAGCGCAGATAAAGCTCGAGCAGTCTCTACCCATCCAGTGAACCATCAAGTCAGGGAGTTAATAAGTCCTACATTATACCCGAAACACTAAAGTTTTATAGGGTTTAACACCCCACTCTACTCAAATATATTATATGTAGTCGTTAATAGTGATAGAACATACGAATGAATTAATTATCTCATATGTAGCATATGTAATTTGTATTCTGCAGGTTTTGACCGAATAAAGAACAATCGAATCCTACGTGCAAGGGTCTCCTTATCCCACAGTTGCTCATTGGGCGGTTACAATAGGCTTAACCCTCTGTTGTGTTGGTGCTACTAAAACTTACCAATTACCTACTGATCCAATCATTACTTGCTTTATCTTGTCTGGATAATAAAGAATAAAGTGGTAATAATCAAATGATAATAATTTACAAGTCACAGTATTGATAACTGCTGGTGTGATCTGGTCACACCGAATGTATACTGGTGGTAACTAGAGTGCACAAGGAATTACAATAATACTTACAAGTATTTTTAAGGCGTTACTAAATTCTGTATCTTATAGTGAACTGCTCCTCCACCTCGCAAAATATTTTAAGAATAATTGTGGCTCATATTTGTCAAAATACTGTATTTTGAGTTCAAAGAAGTTGGATCCTTGATTTTCTCACTTATATATGTGGTTTTGTTCTTATTCTGCCCTTATAATAATGTCCACCAAGCATCCAAGTGATAGTACGGAGGGTGATGGTGTGAAGAGGATGCACATTATGCAGAAAGTCAGAACTACAGGCATAAATAAGGGTGATTGAGTGTGTGACCTGAGGAAGGGTTATAATGGTGGTAATATGGCCATACAGTATATCATACCATGAAATAAGGGTGTAGCAAAGCACAGATCATGCACAATGTTAGACTAGCTGACTTCAGTAAGCTTTTTCATAAGTAGTTTGAGTAATGAGTGCATATTATTTCTCCACGTCAAGATGTATACAATACTGTACTGTATATGGATGAGTATCTCTGAGACCTATTAAACACTGTCAAGATAAAAATTAGAAAACTTACCAGGTAAAGGGACCCATTTCAATTTTCTCCAGATCAATAAGTGAAACTCTCTCATAGTGAAGGATCCGGTCTGACTCCTCATCATACCTATCATGATAAATAACAATGATTAGACACATTTACTGTTGTAAATAATATCATGGGTTCTGTTATCTGACAATAATAGGGATCATACCATATTTTAGCTCTTAAAACATTTTCAGTAATGTTTCTCTCTCCCATTTTGGTGGGGGATGGATCAAGAGACAGTGGATTTGATGGGTGGGAAGGAGAAAGCCAAATTTTTTATTCCTCTAACATTTTGAGCTACACAAAAATCTGTGTAGCCTGAAATTTTAGAGAAATAGAGAATCTTTGCTCTTTCTTGTTTTCCCTACCATCCACAAATCCACTTGTTGTCATGGATCAATCATAATGGGGGAAGTCTTAGTGTGGCAAGATACTAGACAAGTGTATAAAGCTAAAGCCATCATTTAAAACAACATGTAAATATTCCACATTTACTTACTCATACAGTAAGTCCTCACTTAATGTCAGGGTTACGTTCCTGAAAATGCAATGCTATATGAAACAACGTTCAGCGGATTAATTTTCCCTATAAGAAATAGACAAAATACGGGAGTTACGTTCCTGAGCCTCCCTTTGCCCCATGAAATACATTACATATACATAAATTCAAAGCTCCTTGTGTGATGCCTGGTGAGGTGCTTGAATGCATTACTATAAAGTCACATTCATTGATATTTTATAAGAGAAAACTCCTCAACATGACAGATAAATAAATACCCAGCTGTCATAAAAAATCAACTCCCCTCTGACTTCCAGCAAGGGTGACGGTGGTTTTAAAGGCTTAAAGTATTTATCTTATTAAATGTCACAGACTAAAGTTAGCAGTATATAAATTGCATTGCTGAAATCCTTGCAAGACAGCGAATAATATGAATATAGACATCATAAATTTTGCACAAGAGATAAAAATTTTAGTCCCTCAAGTACATTTAAGTTCTGTACATGTTTTTCAACTCGTATTTTCAGGTAAATATATGTAACTTTTTTCATTTATTTTTACTCATTTACAAGCACACACCATCCTAAATGCATATTGTGACAAAGGTAAATTAAATATTTGTCCTAAGGGAGACGGTGATGTGCTGTAAAAAATAGTCCATGACGACGCAAAATGACGTTGTACCGAGACATCGGGACGTTAAACAACATAAAGCGGGCCGACTTTAAGCGAGGACTTACTGTATAACAAAAATATGATATAAGAAAGTATACAACTTATATATCTTTAACAACCTTAAGTGTTGACAGGTGACACCACTCCTATTACTACACCTAGTCTGGTACTACTACTGTTTTTTGGTTTTTCTTAAATGACCTCCAGCCTCCAGCGATAGCCACACCTTTGCCGCCATTTTATAACCATAAAATTAACTCTCCTAATACATAAGTAGCTACCCTAGCTGTGTTGAGTTAGTTGAGCAGCAGATCTATGCTTTTGGGGACTGAACAATGAGACAATGTGGAGCCTCTCGGAGGGTGGTGTCCTACCGTGGCCTAGCGGATGAGCCGCCCAGAGGGCGGCGATTCTGCTACTACATACATGTAACAACACACAGACACGCCACGCACATAACTTTATTATTAATATTATTTAATCAACAGAAAATACACCTCTTTCTTTCTGTCTCAAACACACACAGAAACACACACACACACACACTCTACTACTACTACTTTTTTTTTTATTGGCCTCCAGCCTCCCCCAATAACCATACCTTCACCACCATTTTATTACCTTACTATTAATATACTAATACATAAGTAGCTATCCTAGCTGTGTTGAGTTAGTTGAGCCGCAGATCTATGCGGCATTCAGTGACTGTAGCCTCATAGTCAATATCTGCAACTTTTGTCGGCTTTGGGGCCGATGCTCTCGTTCCCCTGAGGCAGAGCAAACCCGACCTAAGGAGAGAGAAGGACAGTCAACATCTCATCTAGGCTGTAACATAACTTCTGGGCTGCTGCTTCTGTTTGGATAGCACCTCCGCGAGTCTGGCGTAGAAGCATCATGCACTTGGTCCCAACCCACCAGAAGTTGTGAACACTAGAGGAGTGAAGCTACCTTGATCAACGTTCTGAATTCTCTCCCAGTATGCCCTTATCTTGTCGTTCTCATTTCTCCTGTGTGCACTGTCGAGAGCTAAGTTACGGTGGTATTCGGCCATGGGATAAAAAATCCTGATGTTGAAGAATGCTCGCTGTCCCCGCGTCCAGAATCCTTGAGCACTGACGTTAACACGGGCTTCGTTGGAAATTCTCACCTTCCAGTGGAAGGAGGGTCGGTTCTACCCTGACATCACGGCAGATTTCCTTCAACATATTTGCTGTGAGATCCCTAACTTCGTCATGCCTCATACATATGAAGTCCCCTTCCTTGCACACCATGGTGTGATCGACGCCATAGAAAGAGCCACACACGCATTGGGAGGGCAAACCATCTACTGGCCTACCGTACCTTAGAGCATTGGCATGTGTAAATTCTTATTTATTGAGACTGAAACCATTTGCCCTTATCGGTAACGTAGTTAACCAGTTCGAGGCACCCACCTCCTGCTCTATAACTGCTTTTTTTTCAAATTCTCTGGTACTTGCAGCAACAGTTGCTGCAACTTATCACTTTGGCCGTTCTGTCGTAATGGACCTTCGAATCTTGTTTACTTCACTGGAATCCACCTCCCCTGTTGCATTCTGAGCTATTATGTGGTCCATGAGGGCTGCCGTGAAGTTAACTGAGTTTTGATGTTCGGTGGCAACAATCTCCTCTGGATTGGTCAATCCCATTCCTCCCAGTCTCGGTGGTAGTGCAAGGAGTGATCTTTCTGCTGGGATTAACTGAGGGTGTTTCACTAATTTGGGAATGAAATTGACGCTGATAGTTTCTATCAGAGGGTGGAGGAGGGGTCCGATATCAGGGATAGTACGCATCAGGTAGTTCCAACGATGCTTGATTCCATGGGTGAATGCCGCAAAAGCCGCATGAGGCTCTGTGTTAGCAATCTCAGACAGAGCTTGGATTTCCCTAACCCACTCATTTACCTTTCCCGTTACGTACTCGGTCTTGAAGTCCGTCGTGCCGATTACTGCGCCTAGGTGTCTTTGGCCATCCTTTGTTATTTTGACCTCACTTCCACCGAACACCTCCATTGCCTGTTCATAATGTTCTGGCTTCACAATGAGGAAGGACTTGCTGGCGTTTGGGTGATACTCTATATGTGGGCCTCGTGATGTTACCAGGTCCCACCACTTTTTTATGTCCTCCACTTTTCCTGCTCCTGTAAGGTCATCAGCGTACACCACTTGCTTGACCTCAGTTGTTTCAAATTTTATTGTGTGTTGGAGCACGGATAGGCCCATTGCTGTCATTCGGAATCGAGTATGACGATCATTCTATGATACATTGATATGATTTATTAAAGATGTCACCTTCGATGGTGAGCTCTGAAATAACTAAAGAGGATGATGCGGGATCGGCAGGGTTGTTGACAGCTGTTGCAAATGTGGAGGGCTAAATCTAGTGCGGGAGGCGCGGCGACAGCGTCTTTCCGGCGTTGGCGCCTGTCTGCCTCGGTTTGCAGTCGGGTTAACTAGAAAGTATTGACACCTTCTCCTGTGTTGCTCCTCCAAGCGTTACGGTATTGAGTAATCGTCTCCCAGGTGAGGGGGTCGATTTGTCACTTTTTCAGGTTTATCTTAGGACTATCCTTATACCTTTTCAGTTGCCCTCCAGTGTTACATTTACTATTTGTTAGGTGACTGTAAACTAGCTGCTTTGACAGCCTTCTGTCGTCCATGCGGGTAACATGGCCATTCCAACGTAGTTGTTAATGAATAATGGTAGCCTCGATGTTCCCACAGTTGGTGTCAGTGAGAATACTGGCATTTGTTCTCTTGTCTTCCCAGCTAACTCGGAGGATGGTGAAAGTTTTCAAGTGCCTTGAGGTGCCTCCTGTATCCTGTATGTGACCGATGTCTCACTGCCAAATAACAGGGTGGGTAGGACCACTACTCGATACACGTGCAACTTTGTAGATAATTTCAACTCCCTACAGCTGAAGACACAGGTACGGGGTCTGCCAAAGGATTCGGATGCACATCTGATCCGATGTTGAATCTTTTCATCGATGTCCGTGGTGGTGGACATTAGGGGCCAAGATACTGAAAGTGGGTAACAAAAGAGAGGGTAGTGCCGTTAAGCTGGATGGATGGTGGAGATGTGGCTGAACCATGGGCAGGCTGAAAGAGAATCTGAGTCTTACGTACATTCACCTCAAGGTCGAAGTGGTGCCACGTGATGGTTTAAAGCCACATTAAGATTCTAGGAGGAAGTTTTCCGCCTCAGGAAGAAATCTGTTTAGGAGGATTCGGGCGATAATCTTGCCAGCGACGGACAGCAGCGAGATCCCGTGGCACTTGCCGCTGTCTGACCGGTCCCCTTTGTTCTTATAAATATTGACAATGGAGGCGTCTTTAAGAGCTTGGGGTGTTTCCTCCTTTTCCCATATATTCTCCAGGAGAGAGTGGAGACGAGTGGGAAGCAGAGGTCCTCCTGCTTTAAACAACTCGGTTGGGATTCCACCAGGCCCTGAGGCTTTGTTATTTTTTATCTGTTTGATGGCAGTGGCTACCTCATCCATGGATGGAGTATAGCTAAGGTGAGTCATTTCTGTAGCAGATTTTTCGTTTCGGGGTTTACTCCCATAGCCGTATACCTACCAAGGTTAATCCGCAAGGCAGCGGGGCATTGGTTGGTAGGCGCCAAGACGTATTCACATGCC
>NW_024722227.1:21006542-21060450 GCF_018991925.1 Homarus americanus | reverse complement strand
AGAGAGAGAGAGAGAGAGAGAGAGAGAGAGAGAGAGAGAGAGAGAGAGAGAGAGAGAGAGAGAGAGAGAGAGAGAGAGAGAGAGAGAGAGAGGGAGAGAGAGAGAGAGAGAGAGAGAGAGAGAGAGAGAGAGAGGGAGAGAGAGAGAGAGAGAGAGAGAGAGAGAGAGAGAGAGAGAGAGAGAGAGAGAGAGAGAGAGAGAGAGAGAGAGAGAGAGAGAGAGAGAGAGAGAGAGAGAGAGAGAGAGAGAGAGAGAGAGAGAGAGAGAGAGAGAGAGAGAGAGAGAGAGAGAGAGAGAGAGAGAGAGAGAGAGAGAGAGAGAGAGAGAGAGAGAGAGAGAGAGAGAGAGAGAGAGAGAGAGAGAGAGAGAGAGAGAGAGAGAGAGAGAGAGAGAGAGAGAGAGAGAGAGAGAGAGAGAGAGAGAGAGAGAGAGAGAGAGAGAGAGAGAGAGAGAGAGAGAGAGAGAGAGAGAGAGAGAGAGAGAGAGAGAGAGAGAGAGAGAGAGAGAGAGAGAGAGAGAGAGAGAGAGAGAGAGAGAGAGAGAGAGAGAGAGAGAGAGAGAGAGAGAGAGAGAGAGAGAGAGAGAGAGAGAGAGAGAGAGAGAGAGAGAGAGAGAGAGAGAGAGAGAGAGAGAGAGAGAGAGAGAGAGAGAGAGAGAGAGAGAGAGAGAGAGAGAGAGAGAGAGAGAGAGAGAGAGAGAGAGAGAGAGAGAGAGAGAGAGAGAGAGAGAGAGAGAGAGAGAGAGAGAGAGAGAGAGAGAGAGAGAGAGAGAGAGAGAGAGAGAGAGAGAGAGAGAGAGAGAGAGAGAGAGAGAGAGAGAGAGAGAGAGAGAGAGAGAGAGAGAGAGAGAGAGCAGCGAATTGCCAGATGTAAACAAAATTTGATCCCAAGCTGTTTTTTTTTTTTGTTTTTTGCTTTTTAAGGGATTAGCCCACCTGCAGATAGGGTACTGACCCACACTGGGGCCTGAGGGGAAAATTTCAGCACTCCTGTAATAATAATTCACATAAAGTATAAAAAAAAAAAAAGCTGCCTATCTACCTATTGGACAAACTAAAATCGTTCCGGACCATGGGAGTTTCCGGACCACAGAATGCCGGACTAGAGAGGTACAACCTGTACTACTATTACTACACCTAGTCCAGTACTACTGCTATTACTACCCCTAATCTGGTACTACTATTACTACACCTAGTCCAGTACTGCTGCTATTACTACACCTAATCTGGTACTACAGTGGTCCCTCGGTTAACGAGCGCCTCGGTTAACGAGATTTCGGTTAACGAGTTACCTTCCATAAGATTCTAACTTCGGTTAACGAGCAATCCCTCGATTAACGAGTTTCTTACGAGCCAACCTGAACATGATTTCGCTTGCATTTGGCGGTCCACCAGCTGTAGTATTAGTCCGCCAATACAGTAATCGGTTCTAGGGCTTAAATTCCTTACCATTTTAGCAAATATCAAGAAATTTATACTCTTCAATAATTTTAAAAGTTTAATATTAAATTTTTTACTCATTTTAACAATTATTGAACATGATTGAAGGTAATGAAACTAGTTTTATGCGTGCCATCCAGCCTCTCAACACACCATACAGGCATCAGTCTTAGTATCTTTTCAGTGGAGGTAACATCTTGCTTGAGACTCTCTTCAACTAAATGATTTTTTTCTGTTTTTGCAAGCAAATTATTGGTCATTTTGAAATTTATTTTACATATTGACAATATATAATGCAGTGCAGTGTTGATTTAAAGAAAATAATCTTGAATTACACCAAGAGAACTAAAATTTTATGGGTGAAATGGCGCCATGGGGTGACTTCTCTTCCACCCCAATGCCTTCTCTTCTCCCCCCTCCTCCACCCCCATTCTAATTCCCATCATCATCATCCAGGAGCCTTCTACATACACACCTCAAAGTAAGTGTACTTTTCTACCTTTCGGTTAACGAGTTTTTCGGTTAACGAGCAACCTTCTAGAATGGATTGTGCTCGTTAACCGAGGGACCACTATACTACTATTACTACACCTAGTCTGGTACAACTACTATTACCACACCCCCCTCTGTCTCTCCCTCCAATAAATGCAACAAGTCTGCTCATATATAACCTCCATGTAGGACAGTGTATCCTGTTACTACCTCTGGTGCAGATGGTCCCTGGTCACCCTGGGGAGGAAAGGTTATACCAGCCAACACTCCTCCTCTCCTCACCACACACACTAAGTAAGCAAATAAGATAAAGAGAGTTACTCACTGTGCAACATAATAGGAGTCACGGGTCAGCACCAAGATGATGTCCATGTCGGTCTGGTCGGGATCACCGGTGCTGAGGAGGAGGAATAATGTGAAATAATCAGAAACTCTGGTATAACTAAGAATTACTTGGTATCCTCATACACAGATAAAGTGTTAACCCACAAGTCTTTCAGGAATTACTTGATGTACTATGGTTGAATCTTGATTCCCTACACAGCAACAACTAGATGCTTCACCAATTAATTTATTGGTTTCAGTTACAAAAGGAAATATTTTGAAACCACATTTGTATACATATAAAAACAAAATCTAATTATGATCCCCAGGTTTACCATCCACTGTAATTTCTCTACTTACATTCTATCTTAAAGCATTGAAATACTGTCTGTATCTGATATCATCTTGAAGCAGAAGTTTATTTACCTCCAGCATGTTCAAGGTGCTACAGTAATGTAATTTTTATAAAAATAATATAATACACAAGTCTACATCAACTATTACAAGCTAGCCCTTAAGAAAGATTTTTTTTTTCTTGGTCTTCTGGTGGTCATTACACAGTCAATGTTCTGGTCACTCTTGAAGTTTGTATATAATAACTGGCTGCTTATATGCATATCTACCTGAGGGTTTATTTAAAAAATATTCCAAACTAAGCTTAAAAAATTATTTAAAAACAGAAATATATGTGGCTTACAAGTGCCAGGTCTACAGCGACCAACAAACATAACTAAATGGGGCTTACAAGTGCCAAGTCTACAGCGACCAACAAACATAACTAAATGGGGCTTACAAGTGCCAAGTCTACAGCGACCAACAAACATAACTAAATGGGGCTTACAAGTGCCAAGTCTACAGCGACCAACAAACATAACTAAATGAGGCTTACAAGTGCCAAGTCTACAGCGACCAACAAACATAACTAAATGGGGCTTACAAGTGCCAAGTCTACAGCGACCAACAAACATAACTAAATGGGGCTTACAAGTGCCAAGTCTACAGCGACCAACAAACATAACTAAATGGGGCTTACAAGTGCCAAGTCTACAGCGCCCAACAAACACAACTTCATGTTGAGATATGAAACAGTAAAAATAGAAAATATATCATAAAATCCATTTCCAAAGGAGCTTGTTGATATTACCTCCCTCAAGAGTTCTCTACCTTGCTTCCTCACTACTGCTAAATTTTATTTCAAAGAGAAACTGAAAGTTTTTAATGACACATCCTCATCCCAGGTGGCATATCATTGTTTATTTGAGCTCATATAGAGGAATATGTGAGTACAGTCAACCCTCACATTACGTGGTCACGCATTCCGCGGTTCACCGTCAACGCGGTGCCTTGCCAGAACCTCACGTGCTCACATTACGCGGTACGTGAACGCCATTACGCGGAGAGTGTCCGGCGCGACGCTATTTTTAGATTTGCCCCACGCGCCACCCACCCGCCCGCCTGCCTGCCTCTCCCTCCTCCTCCCTCCGCTTGGGCAAGCGGCGCGGTAAGGTTGCGCAGTGTGTGTCTTTGTTGCGTTATCACTGACGTCATATGACGTATCAGACCTGTGATTGGCCATGCATCCCTACCCCCCTCTGCTGCTAGCTGTAATTGGCTTAAAGTATTATGACGTGTCCACCCGGGGGAGGGAGGGAGGGAGGAGAGACGACGCTTGACCTAGCCGCGGCAGTTTCATCCCTCCAGGCCACTCCGTGTAAACGCGCATCCATTGTTCCGTAATATAGCTTCCGCCGGACCACCACCCCCAGAGAGAAACCTTTCCTTACCTGGACCCAGCGGCACTAAACCAAAGAAGACACGACGTTCCTTAAGCTACGAGGTGAAGTATAGCATCATCCAAGAGTTGGAGAAAGGAACAAGGCAGGTTGATTTGGCGCGCCAGCATGGCGTGAACGAATCTACGATCCGGACTATAAAGAAGGATTCAGCCAAGATAAAGGAGCACATGAAGATCACAAAGTCTACAGGTGCTTCTATGATCAAGTATTTTCACAACCAGGTGCTTCTCAAGACAGAAAAATTACTTGTGAGGTACTTGGTGCGTCAGGCGCGACGGAACATGGCGGTCGACACGCGCTCTGTGAAGGACTACGCACGTGAACTGTACATGGCAGTGGCACGAAAGATGGGAACTTCAGAGCCCAAACCCTTTAATGCTTCCTCTGGGTGGTTACAGAGGTTTAAGATCCGGAACAAGATCACCAATATAAACATTGGTGGTGAAGAAGCGAGTGCTGATCGTGCTGCGGCTCGGGAATTTCCTCCGTTTTTACGTGAGATTATGGAGGAAGGACAGTACAGTGACGACCAGGTGTTTAACATGGACGAATCTGGTCTTTTCTGGAAAAAACTACCTTCCAAGTCCTTCGTTGTGAAGAATGCCAGCAGGATTCGGGGCCGGAAAATGCAGAAGGAACGCATCACCGTCCTGTTTACCACCAATGCCTCCGGTACCTGTAAGCTCAAGTTATCGGTGATCCACACAGCCCGCAAGCCGCACGCCTACAAGAGCATGGACATGACCAAGCTAAATGTCCACTGGCTGACAGCACGTAAATGGCACTGTTTTGGATGTTCTCGACAGAATGTCCCATTTAATATTTTGTTGCTGCTGGACAACGCACCAGGACACTCGCCCCTACTGTTAGATCGTCACCCCAACGTAAAAGTGGTCTTCCTTCTTCCCAACACTACGTCTATATTACAGCCCATGGACCAGGAGTTGATTTGCAATGTGAAAGCTGCATTCTCAACAAAAAAATTCCAGCTCCTGAACGACTACACCAACACCAGGGAAGAGTTGCGTAACCTGAGTGACACCACCACCGATAGCAAGAGCGACGAAGACGAGAAACAACAGTTAGAACAGCAAAAAATACTCTTCAAACAATTCTGGAGAGTATTTAACATCAAGAAAGCTGTGGACATCTTGGTGGAGTCATGGGATCAGCTGTCTATTGCTACAATTCGTCACGCATGGAGACATGTGTTGCATGGAATACCAGGTGAGAGGAGGAGTCAATCTGTGACTGGTGAGGTTCAGAATGTTGCAGTAGCAGTGGACCTTGCCAGAGAAGCTGCGCAGACTGTTACAGTTCCAGGCTTCTCCGAGACCACCAACGACGACATCCTGGAGGTGATCAGAAATCCTGAAGTGACTGCCGACGAGATGTTGGAAGAAGAACACGTCAGTGAAGAGGAGGAAGAAGGTGCGGCAGTCTCCGAAGAACACAATTTAAGTCATAGTGATATTAAGGGTGCCATGGAGTGTGCAGAGAAGATGAAGTCCTTCCTTTCCCGCGACAATGACGATGACCGCTATGAAGTCTTCCATAACCGGCTGGTGCAGGCTATGGAGCCGTACATCAAGGTGTATCACGACAACATCAACGCCAGCCGTCAGCAAAGCATAACAGATTTCTTCACCCGCAACCCACCACAGCCAGCCCAAGCCAGTGATAGTGACAGTGAAGTTGACTTTGAGGGATTTGTCAGGGAAGCCCTGACAACTGTAAGTGACAGTGATGATGATTCACCTAGTAATGGTGATTCACCTGAGGGCCAGTAATCTGCCCTCTGCCTCGGAACCAGCCTCCATCCCCGTATGCCGACCCATCTCTTCTACTACCGTAAGTGTTCCACCTAATTTTTAGTTTTCTAACCTTACCTTTATTTTTCCTATGTTAACCTTTATCTTTCCTAACCTAACCTCTTCTATATTACTTGTTTTTTCATACCATCATAAAGTTAAGATAAAATTTTTACTGCAACATAGTTATGTGTCGTCAAAAAGTGGAGTTTGGGGATCGGCCTGGACTCCATTTCAATTAATCCCATATGTTATGTTATTCACTTTACGCGTTCCTCACTTTCCGCGGTACCCTCCGGGTTACATTAACTGCGTAAAGTGAGGGTTAACTGTACAAGTGTGTTTAATGTTTGAGCAAAAGATCATTATGAAATTAAACCTAACTATAGTATTTAATCTTCTCCAATAGAATGCAACAAGATTAACCTTCTCAAAATTACATTCCTTTGTGTTGTATTCATAACCAATAAAAAATAAAGTATACTTGACCCCCTGGGTACGAGAGGTCGCTCTGTGCTGAATAAAATCGTCTAGTGTTAGCCAACTAAAATATTAAAAGTGTCGCTAAATAGTAAAGACTGGAACCATTTCAAGATACCAAATATATTGAAGAGGTGTATCTGAAATCATACATGTGAGGTCTCTGCAGAATTCTCACGATTCAATTCATAACCACATAACAAAGCTTATACAGGTATCTCTCATACTACGAACGTTGAAGCTATGAAAATTTGTATGAATTTGTATGTAAGTTGGAAGACATGATATGTGCAAACCGTAATTACAGAACAATGTTTAAAATCCCACTACGGTATATCATAGCATAAGTACTCATATACATCTAAAATCACTTAATTTAAGACAAAAGAAGAAATAAAATGACAAAATACAGTACTGTAAATGAATGTAAAAAATAAGTCATCAGGTAAATAAAATACTGTAAATTTCAAGATTAACCCCGTTCGTATTGGCAGGCATTCATAAGTTGGGGACCACCTGTACAAATTTTCTATTCTTACACTTCACTGACCTCACTACAGTAAAGATCACAGCTGATTTAGCTCCTGAGGATTAACTGACAGAGCAATGGTTAGTTAGTTATAAGCAGCTCCGTGCCTCTTTGAAGGCTGAGCTAGTGAAGGTCAAGGGCAAAAACTTGAGGTTAAAGGAAGTGATTGCGAGGATGAAGGAGGAAGATACGAGACAGGGAAAATCGGGAGAGTCTGTGTCTGATGACAACACAGGCCAATGGAGGGTAGTTAAAAAGAGGAACAATCAAACTGGTGGTGAAAAAAGACAAGGAAACGACAAAAGGTACCAGGTAAGTGTATTAACCTTTTTAGTCCTTTGGTAGACAAACTGGACCGTAACATAGTCAAGGGACAGGGCTGGCAAGGATGGTACAAAAAACGTTTAATTGTTGCGGATTCTCAGGTAAGGTACATAGATCAAGTGCTCTGTGCTAAAAACAAAAATAGGATGAGAGTCTGTCTGCCAGGAGCTGGGATGGAGGATACAGTTGACAGGATGGACACTATCATGTCTGGTAATGGGAACAAACCCATTACCTGACTCAGTGCAGGGGGCAATGATATTGGCCGGTGTAGGAGTGAGGAGCTCCTTGATAAGTTCAAGACAGCGATAGAACATATTAGGAGGGAAGGGAGGAATCCCTGTCATATGTGGTGTCTTGCCAAGAAGGAGAGTTGTCAAGGACAGTTGGTGTCAATGGCCATCTTGACAGATATTGCAAGTCAATATCAGTCCCATTCATTGAAAACTGGGACAACTTTTATGGCAGAAGGGACCTATATGCTAGGGATGGGGTACATTTATCTAGGGATAGGGTGGCAGCCCTGGCTGGCTCTCTCGAGAGGGCAGATCAAAAGATGTCTAAGTCTTTAAACTGCTAGGGGAACATATGAGCATGGAGTTTGAGGAGACGGCAGTGGGTATGGGTAAACAAATTAGGCAGCGAGTTAAAACCTAAACGCAACGGACAGAGGACTCACATCATGACTTACTTAAATGTCTACTACACAAACAGTGGAAGTATGAGAAGTAAAATGTATGAAATCAGAGCGTTAGTATGTACAGTAAAATTCGATATAGTAGCATTCACTGAAACTTGGATAAACTTAGACTCACATGAGTTAACTGTCAAATACCAAATTAAAAGTTCAAAATTATTTTATACCGATAGACAGATTAGGAAAGATGGCAGGGCAGCAATCTATGTCACGGATAATTTGAAGTGTGAAATCAAAAAGGAAATAAAAACTGAACTGAATACAGTAACAAACAATTTGGAAGAATAAAGTGATTGTAGGGAAAAATTAATCATAGGAGTAATATATAGACCTCCTCATCTCGATAGTCTGTATGGTAGGTAACTTTAACTTTAGTCAAATAGATATGAACGACCTTATGGGTAACTCAGGCTCAGAGGATTTTCTTGAAATAGTTCAGGACTGTTTCCTATGCCAACATATAGCCGAACCCATCTGGAGTAATAATATACTCGATTTAGTTCTGTCAACAGAAAATCTCATTAGTAATGTCGAGGTAGGAAACGAACTTGTTAACAGTGACCACAAAAAAGTGAGATTCAAAGTAGGATTTGATGTCAGTAACAAGGACAATTCCATTAAATTCCCAGATTTCAGAAGAGCAAACTTTCATATGCTGAGAAGGCAGCTGAGAGAAGGGGTATTACAGTTTGGGGCGAATTACATGACCTCACATGAGGTGGTAAATAACGTGAACTCACATTATGTACCCACAGAGGGTGACCTCACTCTACCTGGTGACCTAAAAGTAATAATCTCACAAAATATGACCACTGAGGGTGACCTGACCATGAGATATGAGGTTGAAGAGTTCCATAACAATTTAAATAATGAATTACTTAATGCACAAAGGCAGAATAAACCACACAGAAAACTTTTCAAATAACAATTACCCTAAATGGATAAATAATTATTTAAAGAATATTATTGGACAAAGGAAGGCTATAGGTAGGAGAATAAAAGGTGGAGAAGTTTACCTCCAAGATTATTTTAAAGTACTGTATTGGCCGGTAGGGTTAAGACCGAGATAAGCAAAGCAAAGAGGAATAATGAACAGAAGCTAGTAAAGGAGGCAAAGTCAAACACCAAGGGATTCTTTCAAATGTATCAAACTAAAATACAACACAAGATTAGACCAATACAGTCAGATACCGGCGAGCTAACTGATAACGATGGAGAAATGCGCAATATTCTGAACAGATATTTTACATCAGTTTTCACCTCCGAAAATTTAAATATGATACCCGAGGTACCAACTATCTACATAGACAGTGACTAGTAACAATGTTAGTAAACAAATAAAAAAACTAAAACCTTTTAAGCCGACAGGTCCCGACGAAATATTTGCCAGATTATTAACCCCTACGCCCCGGTTGACGTTCCGGAACATCCATCTAGGGCACCCTGGTTGACGTTCCGGAGCGCGCGCCTTTTCGTGCCATTGTTTGAATGCCCAGCATGACTATTTGGTGGTCATGCCACACGCAGGGTAGCGTGGGTGGGCTCAGTGCGGTTAGCATGCATTAACCTGTCGCCATGGAGAGTCGTCTTTCAACCTCTCACGCTAAGAGTAGTGTAGTATTACAGGTTGACAATCCTTTAGCCGGAATTCCGAAAACCGAAAGTTTTTTCGTGGTGCATCACTCGTGTGATATCGAACATGACTTGGACCTGATGCTACCGGGCACTTGACCCACGCCGGGCAGTGGGTGTGAGTGAGGCGTCACTTGTGTCTCAATGTTGCTACTAGTCACACATTTGTGTCTGCTGTTCTTATATCTGATGTAATTTTGTTTAATTTCACTGAAAATGCCAAAAAGAGATTCAGATACCCCTATGGGTAACAGTGAGAAGAAAAGGAAGAGTCTCTCATTTATCGATAGCACAGACAGTGGAGTTGTTACAGAAGCTTGATCGTGGTATGCCTGTGTGGCATCTTACTGAAAAATATGGTGTGGGAACTACCACCGTATATGACTTAAAGAAACAGAGAGACAAGTTGTTGAAGTTTTACACTGACAGTGATGACCCAAAAATTATGAAAAACAAAAAAACATTGCATAGGGCGAAAAATGAAGATCTTCACCGCGTGCTGATTGAGTGGATTCGACAACGAAGAAGTGAACGTGTGCCACTGACTGGTTTGATGGTCATGAAACAAGCTAGAATATACCATGAAGTACTGAAAATTCATGACAAGTGTGAATATTCAGAAGGTTGGCTGCAGAGATTTAAGAAGCGTCATGGTATAAAATATCTGAAAATCTGTGGTGAAAAAGCTTCTGCTAATCATGAAGCAGCTGAAAATTACATTGACGAATTTGCCAAAATTATATCCAATGAAAACCATAGACCTGAACAAATTTACAATGCTGATGAAACAGCTCTGTACTGGCGCTACGTTCCTAGAAAAACGTTAACAACGGCTGATGAGAGAGCACCAATAGGTGTTAAGGATGTTAAGGACAGGTTGACTGCTCTTGGGTGTGCCAATGCTGCAGGCACACACAAGTTAAAGTTGGCAGTGATTGGAAAAAGCCAACGACCGAGATGTCTGAAAGATGTACACAATTTACCTGTGCATTATTATGCCAATAAGAAAGCATGGGTAACCAGAGAACTATTTTCTGACTGGTTCAATGACCACTTTGTACCAGCAGCACGAGCTCATTGCAGGGAAGCTGGACTGGAAGCAAACTGTAAAATTCTATTGTTCCTTAACAACTGCTCCGCACATCCCCCTGCTGAGCTTCTTATGAAAAGTAATGTTTTTGGCATTTACTTTCCCCCCAATGTGACGTCTTTAATACAGCCTTGTGACCAAGGAATTTTACGCTCCATGAAGAGCAAATATAATCATGTTTTTTTTAACTGTATGCTTGATGCAGTCAACAGAGGCGTAGGAATCCAAAGTTTCACAAAAGAGTTCAATGAGAAGGATGCCAATTATTCAGTTGCTAATGCTTGGAATGCTGTTGATAAACCAACATTAAAAAATGCTTGGCACAGACTTTGGCCTACAACGATTTTTGATGTAAATGAAGATGCAGATGAAGACTTTGAAAGATTTCGTGTCTCTAAGGTATAAAACCTCCTTACTTACGCCAAAGGTTTATCATCCGAAAGTGTGAAAAAGTTGGAGGAAGCCAACATTGAAGAAGGGCTGAACATTGACAATGATGCACCTGTTGTGCATTCGTTGAGTGATGGGGAAATAGCTGAAATGGTGCTAAATAAAGATAAGCATGAGGATAGTAGCGATGATGATGATGAAATTGTGAACACAGGTGAAAAAGTCTCCATAGACGATTAATTAATGCCCTTGAACAACGTGCATTTATCAGTGAGCACGAGATTATGGCAGTTTATTCAATTTAAGAGAGAGTGCTTAGACAGAAACCACTGTTAATGAGACAGATGACACTGGAAGAAGCCTTTAAAGAGGCCATCTGTCCTAGAGTTGAGTCATCACTTGAGAGTCCTGTTCCTAGCCCATCTTCAGATGTCCGACTCCTACTTGATGATGACGATGACAACAATGATGTGTCCTCTTCATGATAAGCAAGCCAGCTGTAATGTACCTTTACTGTATCTGTTTGAAGTTTTACTGAATGTTTTCCTTACAAATAAACTGTAATAGAGTATTTATCCCAAAATTTCATTTATGCCAAACCTAACTGAACTGAACTGAAACTAACCTAACCATTCCAAAATCCGAAAAATTACGAAAACCGAAATACGTCTGGCCCCAAGGATTTCGGATAAGGGATTGTCAACCTGTACTGGAAAATAATGCTGTGATTATGTTAAAAATGTATTTATTTGTGAAATTATTATTATTTCTATGCATTACTTGCTCTACCAAACACATAGACAGCCAGACAGCCTGGAGACAGACTGCGTGTGTTACCAGGCACTTTTTATTAAAAATAATGCAAATAAAATATTCTAAATTAATTATTTATAGGAAATAAGTATTATGATTAGTAAATATATGCATTACTGGCCATCCCGGACACAAAGTTAAGCAGAAAATGGTCACTAAGTGCATAGTGACCACAAGCGTCAGCCCTCAAAACAACACTGTCCCCTTATCTCCCTCGCCACTGTGGCCCCAGGGAAGTTTCTAGAGGGTCAATATATAGTTTTTTTTACTTCTTTTTTTATTGTTTTATCATTTAAAAAGTTTACAAATTATTTTGGGAAAAGTTGATTCTCGATTTACCCCACATGCGGGGGCGGTAAGATAGAACTTAGTATGCCTTTAGCAAACTTGTTTAACGCGTTATTAAAACCCGGTGAAGTACCAGAATCATAATGGATAGCGAATATGACACCGATTTTCAGGAAGGAAGATAGATCACTATCCTCAAACTACTGTCCAATTATTTTACATCAATTGTAGGCAAATTGCTGGATGATCGAGGTGTATAAATTGAAGTCAGGGTTAAACAAAGGTCTTTAAATTATCTAACTAGGAACGTACTCATAACAATGGTTTAAAATTTTACAAATTTAGATTTAGGCGCGGGATAGGTCAACACTGGTTTGGAAATAGATTAGTGGACGAGTGGAACAAGTTACCAAACATCATGAACTCTGGGAGCTTCAAATATAGGTTAGGCAGATATATGAGCGATAGAGGTTGGGCGTAAACGGGACTGCCCAGTATGGTCCAATAGGCCCGCTGCAGTTTCCTACATTTTTGTGTTCTTATGTTCATAGCTATTCTCATTTACACAAACATGATACCTTAAAGTAATGCATCAAGTTTAAATTTTGTTAATTTTCCAATATATGTTATATTGCTGCCACAAGTAAAGTTTTTTCTGTGTTTTCAAAAGGACTGTGATCGTGCATGCGTTTATTTCCCCATGGGCTTCGCGTATTTATACTGTATTGAGTTTTATCAGTTTTATTAAAATTATTTGGGATATATCCAGCCATAGAAACTGCAGTTCATTACATATTGAGCTGTGTTTGGTGTCATTTGTTTCTGTTTGCTTAATGTTTGGTACAAAACAAAGAAATAATGAAAATGATTCATTCGAAAGCGAATTTAATCTTTGACTTCGACCTTTTATGATAAATATTTAAATTTTTCTAACATCCTCTCTGAAGTGCTCATGCCTTGAAATGATTTAAATATTGATAGTCCAGTTAATTAACATTATTTTAGATAATACCAGATCTGCTTACCAATTGTGAACATATTTAGTTTGAACAAATGGACAGCTACATGAACATTCTCTATGAACCAATCAGCTATTTGTAGCTATAGACGAGGAGCATGGCTTACGGGCCTGGTTCGCGTGAAAATACTATAGTTAACCTACTGATAGGGGAGAAGGGGAACAACAGTAACGTTTCCAGCGCAGGAACATAATAATGTTCGGAGTCCCTAAGAGCCAGTCGGTGGAAACTGAGAGTAGGAAAACACACGATAAAATGGAGTTTGAGAATATTTGTACAGAGGCTCTGAAACTGTCAGCACCCCCTCAAGATGTGAAGAGGCTGGGAAAAAAGCAGAAACACAAACCTTGCCCCCTCAGGATCACACTAGTGAGTGAGGATAAGAAATGGGAGGCAAAAAATTTAGCAAGGAGCGATGGATTTTGGAATATATTTGTAACCGCCAATCAGGCGGTTAAAGGATTTATTGAGACTTGTGACGTTGGACTCAAACATTATAATTTGGTCAAACCTGTTGAATACAATTCATTTTAGCATTTCACATAAGTCATACATAGGCAATCACATAAATGTCTAATCCAATATATATATTTACATAACAATCATAGCTATGTAATTAGTTTAATCTTAACACTTAAAAGAGTACTTGATTTGCCATATTTTATGTCGTCACAATGATAAACGATACAATGGACACAGTCTACCTGTGTACACAATAAATACAAGTTAAACTAACATGTTGAAAGTCTTCAAGAGAAACAGGTTAGGTGTTGGTGGTGTGATGGGGATTGCTAAAGTGAGGCTGGCGGTGCCCTGCTGGGCACCATATGATCAAGTTGGCCACTTCAAACTCGCTGTGTCAGGCGTATTATACGCAAACAAGCTCACCTCCCACCACCCAACACCTCAACCTACTCTAGGTCTCTCATCTGCCTCCATCTCAACATTATATACTGTATACGGGCAGGCACGCCCAATAAACATGACATGAGTAACAGCCTAACATAACGTTTGTTTATATGTCATCATAATTATGTACCGCCTGCAGTAACAATATTCATAAACCCAGATCGCACACCGAAGGGTCAAGACGTACCTGGCGTTGCTATGGCAGCAGCCAGGTCAACTGTTATGTTGGCCCATACCAACTCCCTCCCCTGAACCCTCCTCCCCACCAGAATATCAACAAGTTCTCGCCAGAAGTTACTATTTCATTTAGGAAAGGAATGGAACCAGTGTTGAATAGTGGTGAACAGCATTCACTGAAACATGGATCAACCTTGACTCACGTAAGTTACATGTCGAATACCAAATTGCGGATTACAAATTGTTCCATACCGATAGGCCGTCCAGGAAAGGAGGCGCAGTAGCAATCTATGTCAGGGATAATGAAATAAATAAGGAAATAAAAACTGAGTGGAATACAGAAACAATTTGGATAGAATTAATCGCCGGGAGGGAAAAATTAATCATAGGAGTAATATATAGACCTCCCAATCTTGATAGAGTTAATGAGAGACTTATCTGGGATGAAATGCGCAGGGCTTCCATACACAACAAAGTCTGTATAGTAGGCGATTTTAACCTTGGCCAAATAGATTGGACTGACCTTACGGGTAACTCAGTATGAGAGGATTTCCTCGAAACGATCCAGGACTGTTTCCTAAGTCAACATATAACCGAACCCACCCGGGGTAATAATATACTCGATTTAGTTCTGTCGAACAGAGAAAACCTCATTAGCAATGTCGAGGTAGGGAACGAACTTGCACACAGCGATCACAAAGAAATTAGATTCCAGTTAGATTTTCAGGTCAGATGTAAGGAAAATTCCATTAAAGACCCAGATTTCAGAAGCGTAAACATTGAAGGTTTAAAGAGGCAGCTGAGAGAGGGGGTGTCGCGCTTGGGCGTAAACCTGACAGATGACACGGACCTGATAACGAGATCTGAGATTGCCGAGTTGCACGACAATTTAAATAACAAGTTACGTAATGCACAAAGGCAGAACACGCCATACAAAAAACTCGGATCAGACAACAATGACCCTAAATGGATAAATAATTGTTTAAAGAACATTATTGGCCAAAGGAAGGCTATAGGTAGAAGGATAAATCGTGGCGAAATTTACCTCCGGGAGTATTATAAGGTACTGTATTGGTCGGTAGGGTTAAGACCGAGATAAGAAAAGCAAAGAGAAATAATGAACTAAAGATAGCAAGGGAGGCAAAGACAAACCCCAAAGGATTCTACCAAATGTATCAAACTAAAACACGAGATAAGATTGGACCAATACGGTCAGATACCCGCGAGCTAACTGATAACGACGGAGAAATGAGCAATAATCTGAATAAATATTTTTCAACAGTTTTCACCACCGAAAATTTAAACATGATACCCGAGGCACCGACTCTATTCAGAGATAGTGAAGAAAACAAATTAAGTGAGATAGTAGTGACTAGTAATGATGTTAATAAGCAAATAGACAAACTGAAGCCTAATAAATCACCTGGTCCCGATGAGATATTTGCCAGAGTATTAAAGGAATGTAAGGAAGAGCTTAGTATGCCCTTAGCAAAGTTGTTTAACATGTCATTAAAAATAGGTGTAGTAACAGAATCCTGGAGGATAGCGAATGTAATACCGATTTTCAAGAAGGGGGATAGATCACTATCCTCTAACTACCGCCCAATCAGTTTAACATCAATAGTAGGCAAATTACTAGAATCAATCATTTCAAACTCGATTCGAAACCACCTGGAGAAGCACAAGTTGATCAATGATTCCCAACATGGCTTCACAAGCAGGCGTTCATGTTCAACTAAACTATTAACATTCATTTCATCAGTTTTCGAATCGGTGGACGAGGGGCACAATTATGATGTGGTGTATCTCGACTTTAGCAAAGCTGTAAACAGAGTCCCCCAGGAAAGACTAATTAGAAAGGTAGAAGAGCATGGCATCAAAGGTAATATCCTTAAATGCATTAGGGCGTGGTTACGGGACAGGAAACAGCGAGTGAGCATAAACAGCACTAAATCACATTGGAGCAACGTCACTAGTGGAGTTCCTCAAGGCTCAGTACTTGGACCATTACTATTTATTATATACAAAAAACGACATAGATATCGGCATAGACAGCAACATAAGTAAATTTGCTGATGACACTAAAATAGGACGTGTAATTAAATCTGACGAGGACTCTGCAAAACTACAGGAAGATCTAAACAAATTTTTCAAATGGTCGGAAAAATGGCAGATGAAATTCAATGTGGACAAATATAAAGTACTCAGTATAGGAGATGTAAACAGGGAAACCAGTTACCAGATGAACAATGATGCCATTGTGGAATCCGACTGCGAGAGAGATTTAAGAGTAATGATAAGTAGGAATCTTAAGCCAAGTAAACAATGTGTTTTTGCTCGTAACAAGGCTAATAAAGTACAGTGACCCCTCGGTTAACAAACTCAATCCGTTCCAGAAGGTCGTTCGTTAACCGAAAAGTTCGTTAACCGAAACCATTGTTTCAATGAGTTTTTGGGTAATTGGTTCCAGCTCACCGAAAATTGCCTAAATTCAACAAAAATGGTAGAAAAGTTCACTTACTTTGAGGCGTGTATGTAGAAGGCTCCTAGATGATGATGATGATGATGATGATGGGAATTAGATTGGGGGTGGAGGAGAAGGAAGAAGAGAAGGCATTGGGGTGGAAGAGAAGTCACCCCATGGCACCATTTCACCCATAAAGTTTTAGTTCTCTTGGTGTATTTCAAGATTATTTTCTTTAAATCAACACTGCACTGCATTATATATTTTCAATATGTAAAATATATTTCAAAATGACCAATAATTTGGTTGGAAACACAGAAAAAAAGCGTTTAGTTGAAGAGAGTCTCAAGCAAGATGTTACCTCCAGTGAAAACAGAGAGAGACTAACGCCTGTTTGCTGTGTTAAGAGGCTGGATGCCGCGCATTAAACTAGTCACTTTACCTTCAATTATGTTCAATAATTGTTAAAATTACTAAAAAATTGAATATTAAACTTTTAAAATTATTGAATAGTATAAACTTCTTGATATTTACTAAAATAGTAAGGAATTTAAGCCCTACAACCGATTAATGTATTGGCGGACTGATACTAAAGCTGGTTGCCCAGTCAGTGCAAGCGAAAACATGTTGAGGTCGGTTCGTAAGAAATTCGTTAACCGAATTTTTGTTCGTTAACCGAATTGAAGATCCTTATGGAAGGCAGTTCGTTAACCGAAATTTCGTTAACCGAGGTGTTCATTAAACGAGGGGTCACTGTACTTGGGTTCATACAAAGGAATGTTAGTTACAAGACTAGCGAGGTCATCTTAAAATTATATCTAGTGCTTGTGAGAACTCACCTGGATTACGCAATTAAGTTCTGGTCACCGCATTACAGAATGGATATAGAATCCTTGGAAAGAATCCAGAGGAGAATGACAAGATTAATCCAGGGCATCAGGAACCTTGAGTACAGAGACAGGTTAAAGCATCTTAATTTGCACTCCCTCGAGAGACGTAGAGTGAGGGGCGACATGATAGAGATGTATAAATGGAAGTCAGGGTTAAACAATGGGGACATTACAAAGGTACTCGAACTATCCAACCAGGAGCGAACTCATAACAATGGCTTTAAATTAGACAAATTTAGATTTCGGCATGAAATAGGTAAACACTGGTTTGGAAACAGAGTAGTGGATGAATGGAACAAATACCAAATATCATCATTAACTCGAAAATGCTGGATAGTTTCAAACACAGGTTGGATGCTTATATGAGCAATAGGGGTTGCGTATAAACGGGACTCCCCAGTATGGGTCAATAGGCCCGCTGTGGTTTCCTTCATTCTTAACAATGCTCAAGTCAGTGAAAAACAACTCAACAGTTACAGCTGAGTTGTACCCAAGCTAACCTTGACACAGTGAGGTCCCAGGTACCCAGTGATAACTGCCCCTGAGACTCAACAACACCAGCTATGTGTTAATCCATACACGATAAGGAGGCCTGGGACCACACCTCACTCACTGGAGTGAGTGAGGTCCTGTGACACCAGACCACGTGGTGTCTCCATGATGCTATGACACCACATAGTGAATGAGTTGCTTGAGCATCATGTGAGGTTTCTCATAACACCACCTGAGAGGGAATTACTACACCACGTCAAGCCCCTCATAACACCACCTGAGAGGGAATTACTACACCACATCAAGCCCCTCATAACACTACCTGTGAGGGAATTACTACACCATGTCAAGCCCCTCATAACACCAGCAGTGAGGAAATTACTGCACCATGTGATGCCCTTCATAACACCATCTGTGAGGGAGTTACTACACTACGTGTCTGCTGTTCAACACCTCAGCGCACATGATATACATGACCTCCACTGTAAACATTAATGTGTATGTTCACTGTATGTTCCTTTACCTTTCTCTAATGAAGGCTTTTGTTAAACCACCAATGTCAATAGTGTATGTAATAAGTCATTTATGTCCAATGTATATTTTCGGGCTGCAGAACTTTTTCATTAAACCGTTAATTATTATTATTATTATTATTATTAGAACAACACAAAAAACTCCTGTGGTGCTTGAAGTGGAAGAGGCAGGATTTAATAAGGAATGGGGACAGACGTGCATGCGTTATATACAGGGGGAAGGTAGTGTAGGCAAGTGCGCCAGTATACAGTAGAACCAGGGGACAGTGGGACACCTCCACCTGCTCTACCTCCCACCCAGGAGGCGGCGAGCATCATGTAAACAATGTCATCTCTGACCATACCCCACAAAATACAATGTAATGTACATGTATCTAGTAAATACTGCAGCTGCTGAGAATGGAGGGAGGCCAGAGTCGTTACCAAGATCAGAGACATGACCAAGAACAAATTCCGGTTTGCAAGTCAAGTACGGTCTCTCCTCGATTTACGACATATTCAACTTACGATAACCCGGACATACGACCGCCGTGGTTGTATAAAATATTTTTCACATTATGTATTTTCAAGTCCCGAGACGTTTGGTCGTAATGTGACCCCATACGATAGCTAGGGCTGGGCCGCCTCGCGGTGTACAGCATCCACACCATAGCCCGCTCAGTTGTTGTTTGGCCGTCTTTGTTGTTGTTAGTGAACGCGCTGTGTACTGACATAATTTTCGTTTGTAATTCCCTTTAAAATGGCTGGCAAGCGTAAAAGAGAGAGTTCTCGTGGTGCTAAGAAGAAAAAAGAGACAGTCAATTGCTTTTGAGATGAAAATGAAAATAATAATGCAATATGAAAATGGAAAAACGGTAGCAACCATTTCACGCTTCTTTCATTCGACGATATAAAAAATTTTGAAGGACAAGGAACAAATTCATGAGGTAGTGAAAGGATCAGCACCTATAAAGGGAACAATAATAATGAAAAAAGGAAAAGGTCCTCTTCATGAGATGGAGAAATTACTTGTGATGTAGATGGAAGATCAGCTGCAAGAAGCCTTTTTGAAAGCCTGAAGAGCAGGCAGGAGATGAGTGTGACCAAACTTTCACAGCAAGTCATGGGTGGTTCCAAAGGTTTAAGAACTGTTACAGTTTGCAAAGTGTAAAGGTGAGTGAAGAGGCAGGAAGTGCTGATGTGGGTGCTGCCGAAGCTTTTAAGGAGGAGCTAGATAGTGTCATCGTGGAGGGAAATTATTTGCCTGAGCAAATATTTAATGTGAATGAAACTGGCTTATTCTGGCAGCGCATGCCTGAATGGACATACATCCACAAAGAGGAGAAAAGCATGCTGGGATTCAATGCATTCAAGGACCGAATCACACTTTTGTTTGGGGGGAGAATGTAGCTGGTTTCAAGGTAAAACCCTTCAAGATATATCATTCAGAGAACCCAAGGACTTTTTAAAATGTTAGCAAGCACACACTGTCAGTGTTTTACCGCAGTAATAAGAAAGCATGTATGACCCAAACACTGTTTGAGGATTTTTGAGTTGTTTCATTCCATGAGCCAAGGAGTATTGTCTGCAACAAGGGGTTGCGTTCAAGATTTTATTAATTCTAGATAATGCTCCGGGACACCCACCACACCTGGAGGACCTGCACCCTGATGTTAAGGTAATCTATCTAACACTACCTCTATCATTCAACCCATGGATCAAGGTGCTATTGCTGCTTTTAAAGCGTATTATTTACGTACGACCTTCGCTCAGGCTGTTACTGCTACTGAAGGTGAGAAAATGCTCTGAGAGTTTTGGAAGGACTGCAACATTTTGCAATGTACAAAGAACATAGCTGCAGCATGGGATGAGGTTACAGGTCAGTGCATGAATGGAATATGGAAGAAGGTCCTGAAAAGATATGTGAACAGTTTTGGAGGATTTAATGAAGATGAAGCAATTTCTGATATTAGTAACAAGATAGTGCAGATGGGTCAACAGCTGGAGTTAGAAATTGATAATAAAGATGCTGAGCAGTTGGTGGAAAGTGTAGCAGAAGAGCTCAGTAACGAGGATCTTATTGAACTAGATGCACAGAAAATTTCAGAGGAAGAAGAAAGACAAAATGTAGAAGAAGAACCTGCACCCCCCAAAAAGTTTTCAGTAAAACAAATGGAAGAGGCATTTGCTACTATATTAATAAGGGGATGCAAATCTTTGAAGAAATGGATCAAAATGTAGAGCGTTTTGCAAAAGTTGACATACTGATCCAAGATGCACTTGCTTGCTACAGGGAAATTTACAATGAAAAGAAAAGGCAAACTGTGCAATCTAAATTGGAGATCCTTTTTAAGAAGTCCCCCACTGGTCTCCTCATGCCCCACCACTGCTGCCTCTTCACTCCCTAAAGATGATCCAATACCTTCAACAAGCAAGTATGTTAGCCTGTCTGAAGAAAGCGAACTTGAAGACCCACCCAGCCCTGTCTCCTCCTCTGCTTCATCCAATTAATGTAGTCTCCATGCTTAATTAAAAAATTATTGAGGCCCCGTGTGCATTCAGCTGACTACATTGAAGGTAAGTGCACAGTAACACTGTATCCATTCTTCATTATTGGTTACTTTTACTGTACTGTATTTCATTTCAGAATTTCTATGTATATTTTTGCCTTTTTGACTTACGACCAATTCGACCTACGACCTGGTCGTAGGGACAGAACTCCGTCGTAAGTCGAGGAAAGACTGTACGCCCCTGTACACTAATACTGACATGTTCTTTGATATGAGAGCAGAGTTTGATACCCTACTCAAAGTACATCAACCCGATATAGTACGTGTTGTAGAACTGATGAACAAGAACAGAATTGACTCAGAGAAAAGTGAATTCAGTATAAACAGATATGACTCATTTTAGAACCTTTCTCAAGCAACTTGCAAGAGGGGTGTGGTTATCTATGCTAGGCAAGACCTTAGAGCAAGCCAGGTGAGGGTACAGGGAGAGGATGTTTTGAAGATTCAATGTGGTGTAAAATTAAACAAAAGAGGAGAGACTTACTTATTGTCAGATGTATCTACAGATCTCCAAACTGTAGCATATTAAACCAATTGAACTTAAGAGCCTTAGTTGACAATGCAACGGTGCTCAACCCTAGCCACCTCATTGTCATGGGAGATTAACTATGGCAACATCGACTGTAGAAATGAAACCACGCCAAACAACCTAAATAATCCCACTACTCTTTTTGTAGAAACTCGGAGAGATAATTTCCTATTCCAACATGTTAAAGATCTGACCCACTACAGAGGGGAGCAAACACCCAAATCACTGGAACATAACTAACAAGGAGGGTATGGTGACCAATCTGGAACACCTAGCCCCAGTTGGCACTAGCCACCACGTAACGTTATCCTTCAGATTTAACTGTTACCTGGTTCAAGAAAAAACCAGACCAAGGTTCAAATATTACAAGGGAAATTACAATGGGATGAGGGAGAAGATGAGGAGAATTCACTGACCTGACTCACTAAGATACAAGAACACAGACACTACGCTGAATATCCTAGCCAGTAAAGTGAACCATTTGATTGACAAATATATACCCAGTGCCTCCAGGAATACAAGGAGAGCGCTACACATGAACCATGCGGTGGTCAACAAAGTGAAGAAGAAAACCCCAAAATCCGAGACGTGAGTTAGGACAAATCACGAGCAGGACAGGGGGATGTATGCCAGATCCAGGAACCAAGCAAAATCAGAGTGTAGAAGGGCTGAAAAAGAGTTCCAGAGGCAGATTGTAAGCAAGGTCAAGTCAAACCCAGAGGCGTTTTACAGATAAGCAAAGTCGAAATTAAAAACACGAGTAGGCGAATCGGACCTGAGGCTTGAATATGGTAGTTATGCAGTTTCTGACCAGGACAAGGCGGAGGCGTTGAACAGATTCTTTTCCTCGGTGTTCACAAGGGAGGATGCAAACAATCTTCCTGTGTTTGAGGACAGACAATTTGACAGAGCTGACCCACATTGTGTTCTCAGAGTGCTAAGAGAGTTGTTCAATGACCTTGCTGAGCCCCTGAAGATCCTGTTCTGTAAATGCCTGGATTAGCAAAAGGTCCCCAGTGACTGGAAAAATGGCTTCTGTGAATCCTATATCCATGAAGGTCAATCGTCACTCACGAATAATTATAGACCAGTGAGCCTGACCAGCATAGTGTGAAAAGTACTTGAGAGCATTATAAGAGATGCCATGATGGAACATTTACTGCGAAACAACCTTGTAAAGGACTGCCAACACGGTTTTATGCTGGGACGCTCCTGTTTCACACAATTATTCAAGGTACTGGACGTTTGGACCCAAATTCTGGACAATATTTACCTAGATTTTGCCAAGGCATTCGACAGCATACCCCATGAAAGGCTGAAAATTCAACTGGAAGGGTACGGGATTCTGGGAAGTGTTCAGGTATCTAGTAGCGATCTTCAAGAGTGAGGTTCTTCCCCACCTGGAGTACTGTCACCCCTTTTGGTCCCCGAGATGTACTAAGGACTGTCAGTTGATTGTACATGCCCAAAGGAGGGCCACCAGAATGGTGCCTGCACTTCAGCACCTCAGTTATCCAGAGATATTAGAGCGCTTGCAACTGCCTAGCTTTTACTACAGACGGGGAAGGGGCGACCTAGTTGTCGTGTATAAACATCTAAGTCGAGTGTCCATTCCTGGAGCTGGCAGATGCTTGTTCCATAAGGGGTCACAGCTCAATGTTGAAGAAGCCACAAATCCAGAAAACTGTGAGGGCAAACTTTTTCAGAGTGAGAATTGTGAACTCTTGGAACAATCTGCCGGAGAGTGTTGTGACGGCACCAAGTGTGAGCTCTTTCCAGGCCAGACTTGACTAACACTGGAGCAAGATCAGATATATTCAGAAACCAGTGCATGCCCAGTACTAGCCAACAATGTGTAACAGAGACGAGACCGACTGCCCAAGCAGCTAATGAGTCGATCAGTGGTGAAGAGGATAAAAGAAAATGTATTTTACAGTACTTAAGTACTAAATTACACTACTGTAGATGGGTAGTCATTTTCCTTCATGTCATTGAGGAACCGAAATATATTTTTCCCATTTGTAAAGAGAGGGATACCTGTCATCATGTACTTGGTAAGCCATTAAATTAACAATAAAGTTGAAATATTTAAAAATAAAATTATACCAAAACTGATACAACAAACTTTTGACTTTGTTTCTGGCAGCAACTTACGAGGGGTCAGCATCAATGAGCCCCCAAGCTCCAAGAATAGTCTCAGCATCTGGGACCAACAACTTCTTACAGTCGTCTATAACATGCTTGACGTGTTCAGGCGTCATGGACGACTCTTCATCATCCCCTGGTACTTCAAGGTTTATCAAGTCTTCCGTTACAGGGTTTCCTGTAGAAAACACAACATGTATCAATAAAATAAAGCTTCACTATAAAAGTAAAATGGAATCATGTACACATAGGGAAAAGTTATTGTACGAATAACACTGAACAATAAAAATACACATAATACAAGGGTTATAAAGTTGTTGAAATATCAGAAATACCATAATGGTACAGTATACTGCAGTATGGAAGTGAATTACCTTGATTTTACTAATAGACTTAAGTCAGTGCATATATATAATACAATGTATTTATAACAACCCCTTTAATTTAAAATAACCAATGTGTTTTCATGGAGAGTCATGTACCCATTCAATATCTCACCAAAATGCATTACAGTACACATAAGAAGCCTTCATCTGTGTTTTATAAATTTAGGTACACAAGCATGCCTTAACTACATACATACATTTATTCATTTATTTTTTTTTTTACGGGAATTAGCCCACCCGGGCACAGGTCGAACGACCCACAACAGGGCCTGGGGGGCGAAAAAATAAGAACAGAAAGAAATTAAAAATAAAGAAGAAAAAGGTTATACGTACTGTGTTAATCTACACCATGAAGATGCCGGAAAACCAGCTTTTTAAAGTGAGACAGATTGTATAAGTATGGAAACACAGAAGAAGGCAGACCATTCCACAGTTTGGCTGTGTGAGGAAAGAAGAAGGTACTATAATGGGTTATTCTCGTGTGACCGACATCCACAGAGAAACAGTGGGCACCGCGGGGAAGACATGTGTTACGAGCCCACAGCCTTGCCGGCGGTACACAGGATGCCAAATCTACTGAACATTGCCCGTTAAAGTACCTGTAAAAGAGAAAGTGAAGCAACACTGCGGCAAAGAGAAAGGGAAGAAAGATTGTTGACTTAAGGAGAAGAGTTAATAAGACGAAATGCCTTTGATTCCACCCTATCTAACAGTTGGACAGAAGAAGAGCCACCCCAGAGCAGTACTCCAACTTAGGATGAATGAATCCCTTAAATACTTGAAGCAACTGCTCAGGAGTGAAGTAGCTACAGTATCTGTACAGTATTCCCAACTATTGGGAGGCAGCTTTAACTACGTTAAGGATGTGTGATTTCCAGGACATACAGGTATCCCTCATTTAACGATGAGGTTATGTTCCTGAAAAAACCTATTGTTAAGCAAAATTATCGTTAGACAAGGGATAACAGCAAAACAAGGAGGGCAAACAACAGGCTCAAATAACAGTGTGGGAAACACTGAGTACAGGGGATCTCTGGGTTACGAAACGAGTTCCATTCCCGAGGACATTCTTTAGTTAGAAATGTTAGTAAGTCGGAACACATACCCTAAGTGCACGAGATCATAACCCAAGTCCCTTTATACACCTCAACTCACTTAATATAAGAGAAAAGAAGAAATTGAATGACAAAATGTAGTAAAGAAAAGTAGAAATTGAAGTCTAATACTTGCATTGAAACCTAGGACTGGCTTGCATGTAGAGATGGGCATTTGTAGGAGTGACAGAGACTTTATTGGGGTGAAACTGAAGATGGTGATGATGATGTAGATGTTAACAGGACTGGTTCTGGAGTATCTGGTGAGGTAGAATTAACTGGTTCTGGAGTTGATGGGACTGGTTCTGCAGATGGTGGAGAGGTTGATGGGACTGGTTCTGTAGATGCAGCAGAGGTTGATGGGACTGATTTTGGCTGTATTTTGACTCTTTAAACTTTTCAAGGGATGGTTGAACTGAAACTCTTCTTTTCGTCATAAATTTCTCTGTAGCATCATAGACATTCAGTAATACCTCTATGACTCTTGCTATGTTGGTATCTTGCAGTTTAAATTTAAACAATTCTTCATCAATAAGCCTGAAACCATCTACCATTTCTTTTGTAATGAATCACTTTGGTTCTGGAGTTTCAGCTTCCTCTACATCCTCTGACAAAATTTGCTTCTCCAGTTCAATCAGCTCCTCAATCCTTAATTCTTCAGCATTAGAATCAAGCAACTGTGTGACATCATCCTCATGAATATCAAGCTGGAATTGGTTCCCAAGGTCTACCACTGTCTGTGTCACTTCCCTATCATCATCTTCAGAGCCCCTGAAATTGTGGACAAACTGTGGGCAGAGTTTTTTCCAAACACTATTCATGTTGGTTTCTTTTACCTCAGCCCATGAACCTGCATTTTTCACAGCATCATAAAGGTTGTACGACTTCCAAAATTCTTTAAAAGTCCTACCTTCTTTTTGTTCTGTTGCACTGATAGCTTGAGCAAATGTCCTGTTCAGGTAATATGCTTTAAATGAAGCAATAACTCTCTGGTCCATAAGTTGTAAACCAGATGTTGTGTTTGGAGGTAAGAACATAACCTTAATGTTTGGATGAACATCATCTAAAAAAGCTGGATGGCGAGGTGCCTTGTCAAGTACCAATGAAATTTTGAAAGGTAATGACTTTGAAATACAATACTGCTCCACTTCAGGCACAAAATGATTTAGGTATCAGTCTTCAAAAGGGAACTACAGTGATCCCTCGGTTAACGAGCGCCTCGGTTAATGAATTACCTTCCATAAGATTCTTAACTTCGGTTAACGAGCATTCCCTCGATTAACGAATTCCTTACGAGCGCCCCTCCACATGTTTTCGCTTGCACACTAGCTGTAATATTAGTCCGCCAATACAGTAATCGGTTCTAGGGCTTAAATTCCTTACTATTTTAGTAAATATCAAGAAGTTTGTACTATTCAATAATTTCAAAAGTCTTATATTGAAATTTTTAGTCATTTTAACAATTATTTAACATAATTTAAGTACAGGGAAACTAGTTTTTAGCGCGCCAAACAGCCTGTCAACACACCATACAGGCATCAGTCTCTGTGTCTTTTCAGTGGAGGAAACATCTTGCTTGAGAGACTCTTCAACATAATTGCTTTTTTTCTGTGTTTCCAGTCAAATTATAATTATTGGTCATTTTGAAATTTATTTTACATATTGACAATATATAATGCAGTGCAGTGTTGATTTAAAGAAAATAATCTTGAATTACACCAAGTGAACTAAAATTTTATGGGTGAAATGGCGCCATGGGGTGACTCTCTTCCACCCCAATGCCTTCTCTTCTCCCTTCTCTTCCACCTCAAAGTAAGTGTACTCTACTACCTTTTTTGTTGACGAGGCAATTTTCGGTGAGCTGGAGCCAATTACCCATAAACCCATTGAAACAATGGTTTCGGTTAACGAATTTTTCGGTTAACGAGCAACCTTCTAGAACGAATTGTGCTCGTTAACCGAGGGACCACTGTATGTCGAACAAGCCTTCTAATTAGATTTCCAGATAACTGAAAGTGCTACCTTGAAAACACCCTTCAAAGCTTTAAGATTTTCTGACCAGTAGACATGCAAAGGTTTCCAGTTTCATCAATATTAAAAACTTGCTCAGCACAATAACCCCCTTCTTGAATTATTTTAGTTAAAGCAGCAGAAAATTCACTTGCTGCAGCTTCATTCACACTAGCTGCTTCACCTTGCACTTTAATGTTAGGTAAGTTTGCCCTTGCCTTGAGCCACTTAAACCAGCCCCTACTAGCAACAAAATTTTCCTCATCACTTTCACCACCACATTTAGCCTTTAAGTCAGTGTGCAAGCTTCTCACTTTTTCCTGAATCAAGGCTAGATTTCAGGCAATTACCAATGATTTTGATCTTCCACCCATATCATTAACAATCTTTCCATTTCAATTAACAATCCACTTCTTTCTTTTATTATCACAGTTGACTGCATTGGTGAAGATCCTTTTACATGTTCAAGAATTTTCTGTTTATTTTTCAAAATTGTTCCAACTGTTGAAGCCAATGCTTTTCCAATCACTGATGGTGTTTCACCGTTTTCAAAACGTTTAATTACATCAACTTTCACTTCCATCATAATTGTTTTCCCTTTCTTGGGTGCACTGCTATTATCACTTGCATCAAGTTTGTGTTTGGGAGCCACGATGAGGGCATAAAAAGAGAGTAAAGAAGAAAAAACAACAGTTTGCACTTGATCACACGTTAATGTGGTGAGGGTAAGCGCACTGACTCTCCCTCAAAGTGTGTGGCTGGGTGACGCATATCTCTCCACCCGCCGCTCCGCCTCGCAAACTAGTTCTCTCACGTAAATATTACAAACCAGTTCTAGTTATGTCGGATTCTTAAGAAAAGCTGTTTTTTTTTCTAAAAAACATGTTTTTGTGAAAAGGCCAGAATGCAATGTCTAGCTTTGTACCTGCATATGTATATGCCCTGCATTAACTTGCCAGGCCAACATACAGGTAATTAAAACATCTAATAATTACAGTTGGCCCTTAACATACGCGGGGGTTACGTAACAAAGATAGCCGTGGATGTTAAAAATCCGCGTATATGTGCTGCCCCCCCCCCACCCCAAAAGAAACCCTGGCCCCCCATGTCCTTATTTACCGTATATACCTGTGTGTAGTTCGAGTTTTTAAGATCAAATTATTTTGCAAAAAATTGGGGGTCGACCTCTAAAAGGATAATAGTTTCGTTAGGTTGAAAAATATTTACCAGTAACTACCAGAAAACAATGGAAACGACGCACCAACGCACCACCAGCTGTGAGTGTCGGTACAGTCGCCAGGGCAGATCTCTTGCGTCATCATAGCTTGCCCAAAGTAGCCAAATGCATGGTATGGTATACACAGGACGATGTAAAACAAAGTATTCATTTGTTAAAGTTTATTTATAGATACTGTACATAAATTTTTGTTCATTACATTTGAAACATCAATCTTTGTTAATTAAATTTGATACAAAAGAAAACTACGATACCGTATTTTCATTAAAATATTACATCACAAGTATATTTTACCTTAACTGTGACTGAATGAATATATTCTCAGAAATAAATATGGAAATGTAATATTTTGGCTGAAATGACGTACATATTACTGTACAGTGGAAATTGGGATAAAATTATGAAAACAATGACTTTCGCTTTCTTTCGTTGTTCAAAATATTTTACAGTAATCGCTTTTCGAATGGTTTTCAGTTAAAAAACTGTTGTACTCGTACTGTATTACAATAATATTCTACCCTATCATTAGCCTTATAATCCCACAAATGAAAACCATTCGAAAAGCGATTACGGCAACATCTTTTGAATGAAAGAAAGCGAAAATCGTTGCTTGCGTCACAATTTTGTCCCACTTTCCACTGTAATACGTACATCATTTCAGCAAAAATATTACATTTCTATGTTCTCAGAAATAAATGGTAGTTTTGTTGAAACATAATGTACAGTATTTAATATTAAAATGCAAAAATAGCTATAAAAACAATTAATACACCCGAAATATACTGGCTGGCATCTCCACTCGTCCCTGCTCCTGCGTCCAAGGTCACCTCACCACTCCTCCCAACTCGCTCCCTCCGCACCGTCACTACTGCCAACAACAAGCACAAATGTTTTGTGAATAACTGCACCTCCACTTCCTATGTACAGTACTTGTACTGAACTGCACTGTGCTGTGCATTTTTACAAACAATAAACATGGCAAGAAAAGCTATTAAAAAAAAGAGATAAGAATTTCACTTTACTGTACCGTACCTCTCCTCGGCGACAGGGCGGGGGTCATCGGACTCATGGTCACTCAATTCCATAACAGGTGGTGAAGTGGGGGCGACTGTGGATTCAACTGCTTCCTCACTGCCGCCATTGATTGATGGTGTTAAATCTCTCCTTCGGTGATCAAAGAACATGGTGATGGGGAGTTGTCGTCTCTTTCTTTCATTTCTTCCATGATGTTTTTGTATGGAGCGAAAACATCATCCATCCCTCGCATGAATTTCAGGGCACGCACCATGGAGGGGTCCATACTATAGGCCAGGTTTTTCAGTGCCTCAATATTCCTGGTCTTCTCCCCCAACTTCTCCAACGTTATTTCTTGGTGCTCTTCCTCTTCCTCATCCTCTTTCCCTTTCGCTTCCTCTTCCTTGCCTGAGTCTACTAACTCCTGTAGATCCTCCTCGGTCAGCTCAGTGTCGTGCTCTTCAATTAGCTCCCTAATCTCGTCCTCTGCCATGTCCCGGAAGCCTTCAGCAGCCACTTTCCTTGACAGTGCCAGGGTCTTTCTGAATATTTTCATTAAAATCCATCAAAATCATTTTCCTTGTCATCGTCTTAAGCACCAAACAGCTCCTCCCAGTCTTCTCCTTGAACAGGGCTAGAGGGTACGTGTTTTTCGAATCGTTTTCAATTAAAAAAATGTTACAGCACATGTATATTTTACCTAAACTGTGCCTGAATGAATATATTCTCAGAAATAAATAGTAGTTTTGCTGAAACGTGATGTATTTCAATGTAAAATAGGATAAAATACATTACGAAAACAAAAGACTTTACCTAACCTTCGAATGTTCAAGAGATGTTACTCATTTTTTTAATAGTTTTCGGTTAAAATACTGTTATATTACAATGATATTATATTCATACTGTGCTTGATATACTACATTCACGGAAATGTAATATTTTTGCTGAAATGACGTACGTATTACAGTGGAAAGTGACGAAAACAATGACTTTCGCTTTCTTTCGTTCAAAAGATGTTACCGTAATCGCTTTTCGAATGGTTTTCAGTTAAAAAACTGTTGCATCACAAGTGAATTAGGATAGAATATTATTGTAATACAACAGTTTTTTAACTGAAAACCATTCGAAAAGCGATTACGGTAACATCTTTTGAACGAAAGAAAGTGAGTCATTGCTTTCGTCACTTTCCACTGTAATACGTACATCATTTCAGCAAAATATTACATTTCCATATTCTCAGAAATAAATAGTAGTTTTGCTGAAAAGTAATGCATTCCAATGTAAATTAGGATAAACTACATGAAAACAAAAGACTTTACCTAGCCTTCCGATGTTCAAGATATGTTACTCGTTTTTTATTAGTTTTTGGTTAAAATACTCTTATATTAGTGATATTCTATTCATACTGTGCTTGATATAATACATTCACGGAAATGTAATATTTTTGCAACTACAATGCCGATGTCAACACAAGCGTGGTTACAGCGAAACTGACTGAGTGAGGGAGAGCTATGCGTGTGTGTGTGTGTGAGGTTGCGGGAGCGGGCGGTGTCCCATGTTCGGTGCCACGTGCGAGTTGAATGGCGCGCGATTTGAATGTACTTCAATTACTTCAATGTACAGAATATTCCTCCGGCGGGGCAATCTGCGTATTTGTAAATCCGTGTATTATAAACCCACGTATGTTAAGGGCCGACTGTACTAAAATACGTAATATTAGGACACGTCACTACCTGGCATTTAATTGCAATTCTCAAAACCCCCTCCCGCATCCCGCAGCACACGCATCACTACCATCATCGCTTGCCCTAGAGTGAGCAGTAAACAAATGTCAACTCTCGAGGGGTGGAGATGGATGGGATGTCGACGTTGCATTCTGGACTATATCACAAAAACTGGTTTTTTTTAAGGGAAAAAAAAGGCTTTTTGTTCAATCCAGAATGCTACGTCTAGCTTTGATTACCCGAGCAGGAGGTGGAAAGGGAGGTGACATTGCATATAAGATCTACTAGCTTAGGTCCAGATAATAATTATAAACCTGTTTAGAATATTTTCCTTGAAAGGAAACATTTACTGGAAGGTAAAATTATAAGATACGTATCCAAATTAGGATACTCACTTTATTCTGAAGAAGAAGAAGAAGGTTCTGGTTGTGGAGATTAACTAGGTGGGGGAGGGTATCCCAGCACCACCACATGTGAAGCATCTTTCAGAGATAGATGAACATAGCTGTTTTGAAAGGTTTTTGAAGATTTCCAAACGCCCACTTCTTTGATCTGACTGAGGCTCATATGCCACAGAAAGACCACAGACCCTGCATACTTCATGGTGTCATGTGCCAAAAATTTTCTTGCCAGGGTCTGCTTGACACACCAACTGAGATAAAAATTTTGTCATTTGACTAGGAGACAATTTTCTTACCATCCTGTGATGAGAATACATAGGGGCCTCGATTAGGGAATCTGGTTAACCATTCTTGAAGATTCTTAACTGGGCAAATCATATGAGCTCATCCATGAGCCATTTTATCCGGATTGGTTGAGCTTGAAAATCCTTCCTTTCATTTTTTCTTAGGATCTCCATAGGAAAAAGGGTGACATCTTTCTCAGAAAGTACCAATAATGATGGATTATTGGAAATTTAAATCAGCTCAAATAGTCATACCTGTTGCTATTGCTAGAAGGAAGGCTGCCTTCTGGAGCAACCTGTCCCGGGTCAGATTTATATTGTAGTTAGGCCCCATAAGAAAGTTAGTAACTTTATCTAGTGACCAAGGTGGGATTCTCTTCGGCCAAGGGGGTCTCTGAATGAAAAAGGATGATCTGAGCATTTGATATATTCTGGGGCTCAAAGTACAGGTAGTTCTGCTATAACGCGATAATTGTGTTCTTGTAAAATATCGTGTTATAGAAAATCGCGTAATAGAAATAACAGGGCTTATGGAGAAAATAGGGTTAGGTGCAGATTACTCGAAATCGAAAAAATTTAGTATTTAGCCTAACACAAAGGATAGCACAGTCTAAATAAATGTTACATTCATATCTAATAATGAAATCATACAGTAAATTTAACACTTTACCTTGAAAAAATATGAATGTAACTTGATGGGGGAGAAGGGTGATTTTGAGGTTGATAACATTGAGCTTCTCTTCAAGTGTTATATCCTTTCTTTTACGATAATCACTGGGAATTCTATCATCAGAGCGCTTTTTGGAGATATTCTTCTTTACCATATTCACAGTTAATACCACAAAATTGGAGAAATAGTTAGCAAAAATCGCGTTATAGCAAACAAGCTTTCGCGTTATACAAATATTGTTCCGAATTCATAAATCGCGTTAGAGCAAATTCGCGTTATCAAAACACGGGTTATAGCAGAACTCCCTGTAATGTTAAAACCCCACGCCAGAGGGTCAACCAATGCTGATTTAAAAGATGCAATTGTCGATCCTTGAAGGCCTTTAACTCTGAACAGAAAATACAAAAACTCCAACACCACTGTTTCCGACAATGTCTGGAGCAGTTAACTTAATAAATTGTTGAAAAAGGCTCCACGCTTTCTTATATTGCATAGAAGTTTGGGGTCTATGACCAACTACCACTTGGTAAACTACGGTATACAGTAAACCCTCGCTTTACGCGGTTTCACTTTACGCGTTTCCACGTTTACGTGGTACCCTGCCGAACATGGAATGCTCACTTTCCGCGGTGTGTGTACCCTTTTACGCGGAGAGCAGCTGGCGGTCCTCTCGCGCCGCGCCATTTTTGGATCCAAACCTCCCGCCATCTCTCCCGCCATGTTGTGTAAGCGGCACGAGTAGGTTGCGCAGTGTATGTCTTTGTTGCGTTATCGGTGACATTCATATGACGTATTGGACTGTGAATGGGCAAAGCATCCTTACCTCCCTCCCCCGCTAGCTGTGATTGGTTTAATGTACTATGACGTGCCCCGCCGCGGGGGCGTTCAAGCCCCTTGACCTACCCGCGTCAGTTACACCCCTCCCGGCTACACCGTGTATATCGGTATCCATTGTTCCATAAGAATGGCTTCCACCGGACCACCACCACCACCACCACCACCACAAAGAAACCTTGCATTACCTGGACCCAGCCGCCCTAAGCCAAAGAGTTGGAGAAAGGAACAAGACAGGTTGATCTCGCGAGCCAGCATGGTGTTAACGAGTCTACGATCAGGACAATTAAGAAGGATGCAGCCAAGATAAAGGAGCACATGAACATCACAAAGTCTACAGGTGCTTTTATGATCAAGTATTGCCACAACCAGGTGCTTCTCAAGACGGAAAAATTACTTGTGAGCTACTTGGTTCGTCAGGTGCGACGGAACAAGGCGGTGGACACGCCCTCAGTTAAGGAGTATGCAGGTGAACTGTATGCTGCAGTGTCACGAAAGATGGGAAATACAGAGCCCAAACCCTTTAATGCTTCCTCTGGGTGGTTACAGAAGTTTAAGAAGAGGAACAAGATCACCAATATCAACATTGGTGGTGAAGAAGCTAGTGCTGACTGTGTTGCGGCTAGGGAATTTGCTCCGTTTTTACGTGAGATTATGGAGGAAGGACAATACACCGACGACCAGGTGTTTAACATGGACGAATCTGGTCTTTTTTGGAAAAAGCTACCTTCCAAGACCTTCGTTGTGAAGAATGCCAGCAAGTGTCGGGGCTGGAAGTTGCAGAAGGAGCGCATCACCGTCCTGTTTACCACCAATGCCTCCGGTACCTGTAAGCTCAAGTTATCGGTGATCCACACAGCACGCAAGCTGCACGCCTACAAGAGCATGGACATGACCAAGCTAAATGTCCACTGGCTGACCGCACGTAAGGCGTGGATGTTCTCTACTCTGTCCCACTCCTGGTTTGATGACTGTTTCGTTCCTGACGTTAAGAAATTCTGTGAGCAACACAATGTTCCATTCAAGATTTTGTTGCTGCTTGACAACGCACCAGGACACTCGCCCCTACTGTTAGATCGTCACCCCAACGTAAAAGTGGTCTTCCTTCCTCCCAACACTACGTCTATAATACAGCCCATGGACCAAGAATTGATCTGTAATGTAAAAGCTGCATTCTCTGCCAAGAAATTCAAGCTCCTGAACGACTACACCAATACCAAGGAAGAGTTGCGTAACCTGAGTGACACCAACACCGATAGCAAGAGCGAAGACGACGAGGATCAACAGTTGGCAGAGCAAGAAGTACTTGTGAGACAATTTTGGAGAACATTCAACGTTAAGAAAGCTGTGGACTTCTTGGTGGAGGCATGGGATCAGCTGTCTGTAGCCACTGTTCGTCACGCATGGAGACATGTGTTGCAAGGTATTCCGGGTGTTAGGCAGAGTAAATCTGTGACTGGTGAGGTTCAGACTGTTGCAGTAGCAGTGGACCTTGCCAGAAGCTGCGCAGAGTGTTATGGGCTGCAGGCTTCTCCAAGACCACCAATGACGACATCCTGGAGGTGATAAGGGATCCTGATGTGACTACCGACGAGATGGTAGATGATGATGACGTCAGTGAAGAGGCAGGTGGTGCGTCATCCCAAGAAGAACACCGCTTATCCCATAGTAATGTTAGGGGTGCCATCGAGAGTATTGAGAAAGTCAAGCTCCTCCTTTCCGACGACCCTGACGCTAACAGGTATGAAATCTTCACTACCCAGCTGTTACAGACTATGGAGCCCTACATCAAGGTTTATCACGACAACATAAACACCAGCCGTCAGCAAAGCATAACCGAGTTCTTCGCCCGCAACCCACCACAGCCAGCCCAAGCCAGTGATAGTGACAGAGACAGAGACAGTGATGATGACTTTGAGGGATTTGTCAGGGAGGCACTAGTAAGTGTGGATGACAGCGATGAAGACTCACCTGAGGGCCAGTAGCCTGCCCTCTGCCTCAGAACCAGCCTCCATTCCCCTACGCTGACCCATCTCTTCTACTAAAGTTAGTATTAACCCCAACCTTGTTTTTTCTAACCTAACCTTCAGTATATTATTCTCTTATTGATTGTTCCCTTCTATATTATGTGTGTGTGAATACCATCATAAAGTTAAGAGGTTATTTTTAGTAAAACGTACGTATTGTGTCGGGAAAAAGTGGAGTTTGGGGGTCGGCCCGGTCTCTATTTCAATTAATCCCATATGTTATGTTGTTCACTTTACGCGTTTCTCACTTTACGCGGGCCGCCGTGGGTTCAATTAACCGCGTAAAGTGAGGGTTCCCTGTATTGGAATTACCCAACAATCTATTTAAACATCTTTTGAGAAACTCCATGAGTGAAGTACCAAGGATGTCTCAAACTGAGGGTGCAGTACCTGGTCTAGACATGCTTGTTGCAATCGTAGTGGATGCGAGCACCATTCCAACAGATCCAGACACCAAAGTTGTAGGATCCAATGTGGTGCAATTAAGAGGACCTTTCCCTGGAAGGATCTGAGTTTTTGAACCACTTTGGGCAACATTTTCACAGGTGGGAACAGATAGATTGAATTTCAGCAGTTCCAATCTCAAAGTAGAGCCTTTCCTAGAAGATTCGATCGTTCCAGAGAAGCAGAATTGGCAGCTTGTGATTGTTTTGTGAGGCAGAAAGATCTATTTGTGGAGTCCCAAACCTCCTCGCTATACTCTGGAACGATGAAGTCTTTAGGGACCATTCTGTTTCCATCGACACTGGCCAGAGACGGGACAACACATCTGCCCAATTGTTTTGGATTCCCGGTATGTGAGTTGCCTTGAGGTATAGTTGTCATATTACACAAACCTTGAAAAAATTTTCTGACAGTGTGAGAAGGGACCAAGATCTGGTTGAGCCTTGATGATTGAGACAAAACACTTCCGCTCTGTTGTCCATAGCAAACAGAATCGTCATGTTTTCGAAGTTTGGGTTTGCCAACAAAAAGAATGGGACAACTGCTAATTCTTTTATGTTTAACTGTTTGTTCCAAAGGGAGTTGCTTTGCTTTCCTTGACGGAACTCTCCTTTTGAGGAATGGTATCCCCATCCTATCTCGGACGCGTCCTTACAAACGACCAAGTCTGTTTGATGGGGAACCCAGGGAGATGAACCGATTAGATTGTCCAAATTTGTCCACCATGACAGATGATTCTTGATCTGAATTGGGAGAGAAAAAGCAATATTTCTGTTCCTGCGAAGCAACTTCGACACCAGATGAGTTAGTTGCTTTTTCCTTAACGTGTCTAAGGGAACTACTATGGTGGCAAAATGCAGCAGACCCAGTTGCTTTTTCCAATCGTGGCAAGAAACCTCTTGCTTTACACGGAAGGCCTCTACTTGTTACCCTTGCTTCTGGTAGACTGACTAACTGCTGACTGGTGTCCCAATGGAAACCTAACCAATCCAGTTTCTGACATGGTATGAGATTTGATTTGACCTGGTTTATCTTTAATCCAAGGTTTTGAATTAGTACTAGTGTACATTGGGTCGCCCTTTTACAGTCTTCGAAAGAGTTTCCCACTATCAGCCAATCGTCTAGATAAGCAAAAGTTATTATGCCCTCCTTCGCAAGGATCTCCCTGGGGATGTTTGCCAGCATTTTAAACACTTTTGGCGCAATTGTCCAACCGAATTGATAACTTACATCCCCCATTGCGAACAAGAGAAACTTTCTATATCTGGCAGCAATAGGCAATGATAATAGGCATCCTCCAGATCTACCTTTGAGATCCAAGCATTAGGCGCAAGTAGATGCCTCAGATGATCGTAAGTGAGCATCTTGAAGCTTCTTTTGGTAATGAACTTGTTCAGGACTAACAGATCTAAGATCCACCTCAACTTGTCACTGCCTTTCTTGGGAACTGGGAATAGGCAGGACATGAAACACTTCTCTGACTCCAACAGTTCTATCACATCTCTGTTTAACATTTGAGATACATATTCTGTGAGTAAGGGGATTGGTTTCAGACCCCTTTTTGGTAACACTAGCGGAGAGTGCCTCTACCAAGTCCATGTGAGGCCCCCTTTGATTGTCTTGTAAGCCCATATGGAAGAAGCCCACCTGTTTTTCCAATCCCCCAGATGACCCAGCTGTCTAGGTTGATGACTAAACCGAGCAGCTGCTCCAGAAACAACTCCAGTTTCCCTGTTAGACCTTCCTCTCTGACCTCCCTGAAATTTCAAAAGGTCTGAGAACTCCTGGGAACCGTAATGTGAATAGTTTGCTCCACAGTTGATCTATACTTAACTAATGCTTGTTCATAAAACAAAGCAGGAGAAAGAGGGGAAGAACGTATCAAAAAATAAGCACTACCACTGTAAGCATTTTTAGTGGTTTGCTTCCTTAGCTGGGCTTTTAGTTTTAGGGCTTTCAACAACATTTCCATAAATGAGTTGTACAGGGAATATAGAATCCCTTGTATAGCAACAGCAAAACATCTGTCTACTTCTGAACTGTCCTCATAGTCCAGCACAAACTTAGTCAATGACTGACACATCATGATTGCAGACCAAATATCCACTGCCAACTTCCTAAATATGAACTCTTCAAGCAACAGTGCAGAAGTAACTGGTTTCGAATTTATTTCATAACTTATGTCAGCATTTCTTGGAGCTGACAAATACCCTGTACTGGGAAAGTTCATATAAGGAACTATTTTTGTCATTGCATTAGAACTTCAAAAAGCTGAACTTGTGGGGATTCTTATCTGAGGGAACTACATCCTTGACCACCGAAGGGAGAAGCCAGGTCAACTGTTATGTTGGCCCATACCAACTCCCTCCCCTGAACCCTCCTCCCCACCGGAATATCAACAAGTTCTCGCCAGAAGTTACTACAGTATTTCATTTAGGAAAGGAATGGAACCAGTGTTGAATAGTGGTGAACAGTGCTTAAGTTAGTGAAAAACAATTCAACAGTAACAGCTGAGTCATACCCAAGCAAACCTTCACACAGTGAGGTCCCAGGTACCCAGTGATAGCTGCCCCTGAGACTCAACAACACCAGCTATGTGTTAATCCATCCACAATAAGGAGGCCTGGGACCACACCTCACTCACTGGAGTGAGTGAGGTCCTGTGACACCAGACCACGTGGTGTCCCCATGATGCTACGACACCACAAAGTGAATGAGTTGCTTCAGTATCATGTGAAGTTCCTCATAACACCACCTGTGAGGGAATTACTACATCACATCAAGCCCCTCATAACACCACCTGTGAGGGAATTACTACACCACATCAGGGCCCTCATAACACCATCAGTGAGGGAATTAGTACACCGCATCAGGTCTCTCATAACACCATCTGCAAGGGAATTACTACAAATTGTTAGGCCCCTCCTAACACCATCTGTGAGGGAATTACACCACCACATGATGCCCCTCATAACACCATCTGTGAGGGAATTAGTACACTGAATCAGGTCTCTCATAACACCATCTGCGAGGGAATTACTACAAAACTGTTAGGCCCCTCATAATACCATCTGTGAGGGAATTACACCACCACGTGATGCCCCTCATAACACCATCTGTGAGGGAATTACTACACCACGTTAGGTCCCTCAAAACACCATCTGTGAGGGAGTAACTACACTACGTGTCTGCTGTTCAACATCTCAGCTCACAAGATCTACGTGACCTCCACTGTAAACATTATTCTGTATGTTCACTGCATGTTTCTTTACCTTTCTCTAATGAAGGCTTTTGTTAAACCACCAATGTATGTAATAAGTCATTTTTTTCTAATGTATATTTTCAGTCTTCGGGCCGCAGAACTTTTACAATAAACCGTTAATTATTATTATTATGAATATTAAATCCTTCAATATATTAGCCCAGACTTCATTTATTTCAGAGACCATTTTTGGGCAAATTTCAGGCCAAGAAATTGTTGTACCACCTTCTAAAAACAAGCAATGAGGACCCACAAATGCCTTGCCTTCCTGTTTCTTTGTAAGTGCTGAGAAATCAGGAAGTTTAGAAACATTTTCATAAAATACCTTGAATAAGGAATCCACAGACTCAGATGTGGTTGAAAACAAAGAAGACTTAGATCTTACCAGTGTTACCCAAGGCCTGTTTGGATCATCCTTACACTCAATGTTCTCCATCAGCTGCGTGGGAGTCAACAGCAGCCTGTTTCCAGGCATCACGTGTTTTCCAGTAACCAACACTTTTGCCCCAGGTGGAAAAGGTTGCCAAGATGGGGACAGGATGAAGTCAGTCTCAACAGGTTCTCCCTGCTCCAGTGACTGAACACTATTAGTGACTACTTCCTCATCCTGATCCTGGAATCCACTAAAATCGAGCTGACTAGGTATAGGCTTTTGCACCATTCCTACTACCCCATTATCCTTGATGTCCAATAACCTAGTTTTCTTAGCAGAAGCAGGTTGGTCTAACTGGGGATTAGGTTTCTTACCTTTCACCCATAAGCATAAACTTTCTGCCAACTTGGGATCTTTCCAGTGTTTCACATTTAAAGATTTACTCTTTAAGGTCTTATTCCATCTATTTTTCATTTGGCTCTTCAAAAAATCATTCTTATTGCCTGCAGATTGATTAATTCTAAAAATTAAGTCATAACAAACTGCACAATCCAATGGTGAGAACAGGTTGTCAGAAACACAGCTGCTATGATTTATGCAAGCCAAATGAGGATCTGAAGTAGTAATCCAAGTGGCCCTACATCCTTGATATTTACATGTAGTATGGTCCCCTTGGGTCATAGGTGAACATACTACTATCGAATTCACATCCTCTAGTAATGGACACTTCCTTGTATGTACTGTAGAGTATGAGCTGAGCCATCTAATCCTTGTAGCTCCTCACTCAACACTAACTCCCCAGTGACTGTCCCGGGGTCCCCTCCGTTGTTTAGCAGCCCAGACAACTGTCCTTCATCATCCCGTTGCACATCACTCATCTAAACTAGGAGGAACACTATGAGTCACATTGTATAATCATCATAATACAAGGGAGATAACATTTTCTTCCAAACATAATCAATATGACTCATTACTGTGATATATCAGTATCTAAATTTAATATACATTCATATTAATACCTGCTATTGTTCTTATGAGTCTTCAGTGAGACAATCGTAAATCACTAACTCACTATATCATACACCTCTCCCTTCTCTTTTCTCAATTGCCCCTCAGCTCACTGAACTCTGCTCCTTGATCAAGCTAAGATTCAGTTCAGAGCGATCATAATCATCATCAAGGTCAGGGCATTCGTTCGGCCATGATAGAAGTCAGTGTGATCATATCCTATTGGCGGCCATGACAGTTCAGTGCGCTCATAGCCTTAGAATATTTTGAGGGATCACTCAGTTCTCTATTTGTTGCCAACCAGGTCGCATAGACATCACCACTTCAACCAATCATGCTTGAGTGATGATGCCTGAGTGAGCATCGAGTCACCCGGCAGGGTTGACAGTGCTGAGCTGCTACCATAGCGCTCTGTTGGCCAACACCGTTCACCATTACTCTAGCAAGATGTATTGGGATGAGAAATCCAACCATCTGAGTGGTTCTCATTTAACCCATGGCTGATGATACAAAGTTCATCCCAACATAACTCTAGATTGCTAGTAAGACCACCAGGTCAGCATCCGGAAGGATCGCTAAGACTAGCAGCCTCGCTAAGGTCCTCCAGGGAAGGGCTGAACCCGCTACTGAAGACATGAATAAAATAGAGCTACGATGAGAAAACTTAACTCAGGCCTAAATGCTAAGGGCAATCATAAACCCAAGGAGGAGGGGAAAATCACATCCCACAGGGCAGGAGCCCAAAACGTTTCGTGAACGAACATGAGGAGAGGGGTGGGAAGAGGAAGGAATGGCCACATCCACTATGGTAACTCATCATAACACTTACACGGTAATACAGTAGTTGGGGCTAAAAAAAAAAAAAATATATAAATACAGTGAAGACGAGCCCAGATGGTTTAAAAACAAACGTCATTCACAAGGTGAATTGAAAACAGAGAAACATTGGTCACTAGACTTCGACTGTTTTCCCGAAGAGAAGACGAGCTGCTGCCGCCATGACTGACCAAACCGTATAAAAACTGTCCAAAACACAAAATCTGAGTGACGTCACCAAAACTAAAGCCACTCAATTTCCTCACCGTCATAAGAAGTATGATTGCCGAAGGAAAATTCCCCGTGGCACTTAATATTCCAGCAATCACAACACAAAATAATGGAGCTTTCTATGTGTGTGTTTACTGTTGAGTCGCCAGACAGGAAGATGACGGTAGAAATGCGTGTGATGGAGGGTGCTGGACGGTGTTTTGAGAATTGCAATTAAATGGCAGGTAGCGAGGTGTCCTCCTAATACAGTGGGGTATGCTATAACGAACGGATCCTACTACGAATATTCCTATAACGAATGGTTTTACCTATAAAATTGAGAATGCTATAACGAACGAAACTCCTACAACGAACATTATTAAGAAAAAAAAAATTTTTTTTTTTTACTAATTTATTGTTTTTTTATTACAAGCATTAATGATACTCTTTATTTCAGGGGTTTAGATGCATATTTATGCACTTTTTTACAATTTTTACAATTTTATATTATATTTTTCAGTGTTAAGTGGTTGTATTTGGGGGCCTGGAACGGATTAATCCTATAACGAACGAATGCTATAACGAACAAGGTTCTAGAACCAATTAGATTCGTTATAGCATACCCCACTGTATTACGTTTTTAGTAATTACAGTCGGTCCTTAACATACGCGGGGTTTACGTAACAGAGATAGCCGTGGATGTTAAAAATCCGTGTATATGTGCTGCCCCCTCCCCCCTCCCCCCCCAAAAAACCCCTGGCCCCCCATGTCCTTATTTACCATATATATCTGTGTGTAGTTCGAGCTTTTAAGACCATATTATTTGGCAAAAAATTGGGGGTCGACCTCTAAAAGGGTAATAGTTTCATTAGGTTGAAAAATATTTACCAGTAACTACCAGTAAACAATGGAAACGATGCACCAACGCACCACCAGCTGTGAGTGTCGGTACAGTTGCCAGGGCAGATCTCTTGCGTCATCATAGCAAGCCCAAAGTAGCCAAATCCATGGTATGGTAGCACAGGACGATGTAAAACATAAAGTATTCATTTATTAAAGTTTATTTATAGATACTGAACATAAATTTTTTTTCATTACATTTGAAACATCAATCTTTGTTAATTAAATTTGAAACAAAAGAAAACTACGACACCGTATTTTCATTAAAATATTACATCACTAGTATATTTTACCTTAACTGTGACTGAGTGAATATACGTATTCTCAGAAATAAATATGGAAATATTTTATTTTTGCTGGAATGACATACATATTACAGTGGAAAGAGGGATAAAATCATGACGAAAACAATGACTTTCGCTTTCTTTCGTTGTTCAAAAGATTTTACTGTAATCGCTTTTCGAATGGTTTTCAGTTAAAAAACTATTTTACTTGTACTGTAATACAATAATATTCTATCCTATCATTAGCCTTATAATCCCACAACTGAAAACCATTCAAAAAGCGATTACGGCAACATCTTTTGAACGAAAGAAAGAGTGTCATTGCTTTCGTCACAATTTTATCCCACTTTCCACTGTAATACGTACATCATTTCAGCAAAAATATTACATTTCCATGTTCTCAGAAATAAATGGTAGTTTTGTTTAAACGTAATGTACAGTATTTGATATTAAAATGCAAAAATAGCTATAAAAACAATTAATACACCCGAAATGTACTGGCTGGCATCTCCACTCGTCCCTGCTCCCGCGTCCAAGGTCACCACTCCTCCCAACTCGCTCCCTCCTCCGCCTCCTCCACCTCCTCCCCATCACTACTGCCAACAACAAACACAAATGTTTTGTGAATAACTGCACCTCCACTTCTTATGTACAGTACTGAACTGTACTGTGCTGTGCATTTTTACAAACAATAAACATGGCAAGAAAAGCTATTAAAAAATAGACATAAAAATTTCACTTTACTGTACAGTACCTATCATCGGCGAAAGGACGGGGGTCATCGGGCTCATCGTCACTCAATTCCATAACGGGTGGTGAAGTGGGGGCGACGGTGGATTCAACTGCTTCCTCACTGCCGCCAGTGATTGATGGTGTTAAATCTCTCCTTCGGTGATCAAAGAACATGGTGATGGGGAGTTGTTGTCTCTTTCTTTCATTTCTTCCATGATGTTTTTGTATGGAGCAAAAACGTCATCCATCCCTCGCATGAATTTCAGGGCACGCACCATGGAGGTGTCCATACTATAGGCCAGGTTTTTCAGTGCCTCAATATTCCAGGTCATCTCCCCCAACTTCTCCAACGTTATTTCTTGGTGCTCTTCCTCTTCCTCATCCTCTTTCCCTTTCGCTTCCTCTTCCTCTTCCTTGCCTGATTCTACTAACTCCTGTAGATCCTCCTCGGTCAGCTCAGTGTCGTGCTCTTCAATTAGCTCCCTAATCTCGTCCTCTGCCATGTCCTGGAAGCCTTCAGCAGCCACTTTCCTTGACAGTGCCAGGGTCTTTCTGAATATTTTCATTAAAATCCATCAAAATCATTTTCCTTGTCATCGTCTTAAGCACCAAACAGCTCCTCCCAGTCTTCTCCTTGAACAGGGCTAGAGGGTACGTGTTTTTCGAATCGTTTTCAATTAAAAAAATGTTACAGCACATGTATATTTTACCTAAACTGTGCCTGAATGAATATATTCTCAGAAATAAATAGTAGTTTTGCTGAAACGTGATGTATTTCAATGTAAAATAGGATAAAATACATGACGAAAACAAAAGACTTTACCTAACCTTCGAATGTTCAAGAGATGTTACTCGTTTTTTTAATAGTTTTCGGTTAAAATACTGTTATATTACAATGATATATTCATACTGTGCTTGATATACTACATTCACGGAAATGTAATATTTTTTGAAATGAACGTATTACAGTGGGATAAAATCGTGACGAAAACAATGACTTTCGCTTTCTTTCGTTCAAAAGATGTTACCGTAATCGCTTTTCGAATGGTTTTCAGTTAAAAAAACTGTTGCATCACAAGTGAATTAGGATAGAATATTATTGTAATACAACAGTTTTTTAACTGAAAACCATTCGAAAAGCGATTACGGTAACATCTTTTGAACGAAAGAAAGCGAGTCATTGCTTTCGTCACTTTCCACTGTAATATGTACGTCATTTCAGCAAAATATTACATTTCCATATTCTCAGAAATAAATAGTAGTTTTGCTGAAACGTAATGCATTTCAATGTAAATTAGGATAAACTACATGAAAACAAAAGACTTTACCTAGCCTTCCGATGTTAATTGAGAAAGGGTGTCAAAATGTTGCAGTATCACTAAACCAAATTAAAGTCAAGTGAATTAACACTAAATGAGGTATACCTGTATAAAAAAATTAATTGAAATTTTTTCACCTGTTTTCAATATTTCTAGGTTGGCAAGAAGATTGAATAGATCAGATCAGTTGAATGCCAATTGTGAGAGAGTGAGAGATAGTGACCACTCCATTGACTCTACTGGCAATTGGCACGCATCACCCACACACTTTATATGCCCATCATAATTCTTCTAAGGTGCCCAGCTTTATACTTAATCATTTATATGAAGGTTAAAACAGAAGCCTTACCTAACAAATGATCAATGGTGGCTTGACGGTAGGCATCCTTAAACCTATTCATGTAGTACCTGCAAGTACGAAGGAAATCATCATCATCATCATCACTATGGGGTCACAGAATACAAATTCAACAACAAAATACTGGTATATGAATTTTGCTGCAATTATAATTAATACAGATAATGATTCAGAAAATTTAAGAAAAGATTAGTTCTACTAAATGGTGCATAACAAAATAATTACTGGTACTGTATTTGGAAGGCTTGAGACAAAAGAAATACTTTATTTCATTCACCACCCATGATGACTGACGAAAAAGGACAGGAATTATGACACAGGTAAATATATATACAGTATATAGCATCACATCACTGTATACAAATATTCCTAATGATGAAATAGTTCTTAATCCATAACTTTCATAATAAATCTAGAGGTTATGTGGTTTTTGCCAAACAGACTATCCTCTCTGCCCAGCTGACCATATAATCCCTGCACAATATCAATAACACCATTTAATACATCAGCAACAAATGCTGTCACTTAAACAATACTGTACAGTATGTTAGATTATGCTTATATTTCAAAGATCCTGCAACATAAATTAAGAAGAGATGATATTAACATAATAATATACAGTAATACCTCGGTTTACACGGGTTTCGTTTACGCGGTACCCTGCCAGAACTGGAATGCACAATTTACGCGGTGCATCTACTCATATACACGGAGAGCGGCTGGCGGTCCTGCCGCGCCACCATTTTTGGATTTAAACCTCCCGTCGTCTCTCGTCATCCCGCCATGCTTGGGCAAGCGGCGAGGGTAGGTTGCGCAGTGGATGCCTCTGTTGCGTTATCGCTGACGTCATATGACGTATCGGACTGTGATTGGGCCACGCATCCTTATCTCCCTCCGCCGCTAGCTGTGATTGGTTTAATGTAATATGACGTGCCTTCCCGCAGGCGGGTAGAAGGCACTTGACCTAGCCGCGTCAGTTACACCCCTCCCGGCCAACCAGTGTATACTGGTGTCTATTGTTCCGCAAGAATGGCTGCCACCGGACCCCCACCACCACAGAAAAACCTTGCATTACCTGGACCCAGCTGCCCTAAGCCAAAGAAGATACGACATGCTCTAAGCTATGATGTGAAGTACAAGATAATCCAAGAGTTGGAGAAAGGAACAAGACAAGTTGATTCGGCGCACCAGCATGGCGTGAACGAATCTATGATCCGGACGATAAAGAAGGATGCAGCCAAGATAAAAGAACACATGAGCATCACAAAGTCTGCAGGTGCTTCAATGATCAAGTACTGCCAGAACAAGGTGCTTCTCAAGACAGAAAATTTACTTGTGTGTTACTTGATTCGTCAGGCAAGACGGAACATGGAGGTCGACACGCGGTCAGTTCAAGAGTACGCACGTGAACTGTACACAGCAGTGGCACGTAAGATGGGAACTGCAGAGCCCAAACCCTTCAATGCTTCCTCTGGGTGGCTGCAAAGGTTTAAGAAGAGGAACAAGATCACCAACATTAACATTGCTGGTGAAGGAGCGAGTGCTGACCGTGTTGCGGCTAGTGATTTTCCTCCGTTCATACATGAGGTTATGGAGGAAGGACAGTACACCGACGACCAGGTGTTCAACATGGACGAATCCGGTCTGTTTTGGAAAAAGCTACCTTCCAAGACCTTCGTTGGCAAGACTGCCAGCAAGTGTAAGGGGCCGGAAGTTGCAGAAGGAGTGCATCACTGTCATCTTTATCACCAATGCCTCCAGTTCCTGTAAACTCAAGTTATCAGTGATCCACACAGCCCGCAAGCCGCACGCCTACAAGAACGTGGACATGACCAAGCTAAATGTCCACTGGCTAACCGGACATAAGGCGTGGATGTTCTCTGCTGTGTCCCTCTCCTGGTTTGACGACTGTTTCATTCAAGATGTGAAGAAATTCTGCGAGCAACAGAATGTTCCATTCAACATTTTGTTGCTCTTGATAACGCACCAGGGCACTCGCCCCTACTGTTGGATCGTCACCCCAACGTAAAAGTGGTCTTCCTTCCTCCCAACACTACGTCATTAATCCAGCCCATGGACCAAGAATTAATCTGCAATGTGAAAGCTGCATACTCAGCATAGAAGTTTAAGCTTCTGAACAACTGTACCAACATCAAGGATGAGTTGCGTAACCTGGGTGACACCGATAGGAAGAGCGACGAGGACGAGGAACAACAATTGGTGGATCAAGAAGTTCTCGTCAAACACTTTTGGAAGAAATTTAACGTCAAGAAAGCCATGGACTTCTTGGTGGAGGCATGGGATCAGCTGTCTGTAGCAACGGTTCGTCACGCATGGAGGCATGTGTTGCAAGGTATCCCAGGTGGGAGGCAGAGTCAACCTGTGACTGGTGAGGTTCAGTCTGTTGCAGTGGCAGTGGACCTTGCAAGAGAAGCTGAGCAGAGTGTTACAGCTGCAGGCTTCTCCGAGACCACCAACGAAGACATCCTGGAGGTGATAAGGGATCCTGAGGTGACTGCCGACGAGATGTTAGAAGACGATGACGTCAGTCAAGAGGCAGGTGGTGAGTCAACCCCAGAAGAACACAAGTTAACGCATGGTAATGTTAAGGATGCCATCGAGTGTGCAGAGAAACTGAAACTCATCCTTTCCAACGACCCTAACGATAACCGCTATGAAGTCTTCACTACCCAGATGTTGCAGACTATGGAGCCATACATCAAGGTGTATCATGACAACATCAACACTAGCCGTCAGCGTAACATCACCGACTTCTTCGACCACAACCGACCACAGCCAGCCCAAGTCAGTGATAGTGACAGTGACGGTGACTTTGAGGGGTTTGTCAGGGAGACCCTGATATCTGTGGTGCATAGTGATAGTGATTCACCTGAGGGCCATTAATCTGCCCTCTGCCTCGGGACCAGCCCCCATCCAAGTATGCCGACCCATCTCTTCCACTAACGTAAGTGTTAAACCTTGATTTTTCTTTTCCCTGGTGCAGTATATTATTCTCTTAATGATATTTATCTTCTACAGTAATACCCCGATTTACGCGGTCAATTGAACCCACAGAGGTCCGCGTAAAACGAGAAATGCGTAAATGGAATAACAGAACATATGGGATTAATACCGACACAATACCTATGTTGTAGTAAAAATAACATCTTAATTTTATGATGGTATGCACACACAATTAATATATAAGAGAAATACAGTCGCCAGGTTAATGTCCATTCAAATAATGGACTCTACTCCCTCCCCCCCCTTCCCAAGCTCGCTGGCTTCTCCCTCTCTGAGGGGTTTGTGTGGGTGAAAACACTAGATTCTAAGGTATAGTAATAAATAATACCTCAGACGAAAGTTAGGATAATATAATTGACATTGCTGGATTCCTTGCAAGACCGGGAATATTTTGAATATACACGTCATATATTTTGCACAAAAGATAACATATTTGCTGTGTAAACAAAATTCTTGCATTAGATCTAAAATTTGTATGTCTAATGCTTTTTACCCTCTTTTCCCCCAAAACGTGGAAATTAATGACAAATAAAAACTGCATTCTTTAAATAATGTTCATGAATGCACCTTCTACAATATAAATGAATAATACCGGTAATATGTAATCACACATGAGGAGACGGTGACGCCATTATTATTGTCATTGTTTACACCCATGAAGAAAATAGAACCTGGTTGTTGCTGTAGAAAAATTAATGTAAAAAAAAAAATGTATGTTTGAATTAATATTATTTAATGTGCAGTAGAAGTAACCACTGATGGTAAAGACAAAAAAGTGAGAGACTGATAGTGGGAGGCCAATGTATGTACAGTAGACTCTCGCCAATAACGCAATAACGACTTCCACAATAACGTTTTCGACATTAATGGTAAGTTACAATACTAGATACCCATTTTTGATAACATCTGGATTCTCTTGAATAACGGAGATTTTGCGGGAAGCGTCCGAGCGCATCAATGATAGCGTTTGTTTGCCGCCATGCTGTCCGCTCCGCCTCACTCTCACACACGCTCCGAGGAATACAGCGCTGCGCCCACGGGTGAGATTTTCACCTCTATAACCAGTGGTTGCGAGGGTCGGTGATCAACAATGGCTTCCGCGTTTTTGCCTGTGGGGGCTACGGGAGGTGGTGGAGGGAGTGATTTGCCGCCTGAATGCCCGGGAACTTTTAAAGTGAATAAGAAAAATGACCCCAAAGCTAAGAGACAAAGTCACAAGAAGCGTGCCTACTCGGTCAAGGATAAAGAACAGATTGTTGAGCTCATTGAAAGTGGTGCACGGAACATTGATATTGTGAGGAAATTGAACTGTCCTGAGTCTACAGTGCGAAATATTAAGAGGAACTTAGAGGAGACCAAGAAGAGTTTTGCGCTGGCTAAGAAATATTTCGGTAGTGATGGAAATGCGAGGCGAGCTATGAATGATAAAAGTGATAGAAACAGGTTGTTAGTGATAACAAAGCATTTTCTTGTGAAATGGTTAGCTTGTAGAATGAAAGACAATGCAAGTGTTAGCAGCCCTCAGATACAAGATCAAGCAAGGGTATTGTACGCTGCTGTAGCTCGAAAGAAAAACAATAAGTCTCCCCCTCCTTTCAATGCCTCAGTAGGGTGGCTGCATAAGTTTAAGATTAGAAGTGGCACAAAGTACGCAAAGTATCAGGGTGAGGCTTCGTTTGATGACTTAGTGGCTGCAGATTCCTTCCCTGAAATTGTCAATCAAATCATTCAAGAGGGAGGTTATACCCTGGATCAAATTTTTAACTGTGACGAGACCGGGTTGTTTTGGAAAAAATCCCCTAAAGCAACATTTATCTCTAAGAAAGAAAAACAGGCAAAAGGTGTGAAAATGGCAAAGGATCGCTTTATTGTCCTCCTAACCTGTAATGCTTCAGGTGACTACCTCATGAAGCCTCTGGTGATCTACAAATATAAAAGACCAAGAGCTTACAAGGGATGTGATATGTCCAAACTGAATGTCTTCTGGGAAAAGACAAATAAAGGCTACATGTCCACAGAGTTATCAAAGAAGTGGTTTGATGATTGTTTTGTTAGGGATGCCAAAGAATACTGCCGGAAGAAGAATGTATCCTTCAAAGTGGTGCTCTTTCTAGACAATGCCCCCAGTCATGCACGATATCTAGCGTTGAGGTTGTGTTTCTACCACCAAATACAACCTCCAAAATACAGCCACTAGACCAAGAAATCATAGCGAATGTAAAGTTGCTGTACTACAAATATGTCCATGACAAGATGAGGAAGGAAACTGATAAGCAAGAAGAAGTGAAGGAAATTGCTGAAACTGTGAGCAGTAGCGAGGAGGAGGAGGGTCCTCCCCTCGCCGCCTCCGCTGCTCCGCCTGGCTCACTCACACCCTCAGCCTCCGCTGCTCCGCCTGGCTCACTCACACCCTCCGCCTCCGCTGCTCCGCCTGGCTCACTCACAGCCTCCGCCTCCGCTGCTCCGCCTGGCTCACTCACAGCCTTCACCTCCGCTGCTCCGCCTGGCTCACTCACACCCTCTGCCTCCACTGCTCCGCCTGGCTCACTCACACCCTCCGCCTCCGCTGCTCCGCCTGGCTCACTCACACCCTCCGCCTCCGCTGCTCCGCCTGGCTCACTCACAGCCTCCGCCTCCACTCCTCCTCCTGGCTCACCTGCAACCCCCCCACCCCTGCTCCACCTGGCATACCTTCAACCTCCACAATGACTGTTACTGCCTTCTGGAAAAATTATAACATTTGCCAGGCAGTCAATTTCTTTGTAAAAGCCTGGGGAATACTATGAAAGCAACCGTTGGGTGTGCCTGGTCGGCACTCCTGCCACAACTCAAGTCTGCCAAGACAAAGAGACAGCAGCCAACAGAGCTAATGAACCCAGGATTTCAAGAAGTGACTCGGGAAGATTTAGACGAACTGATGCAAGAAGGTAACACAAATGACGTCGAAGATTTCCTGGAGGATGAAGAAGGTGGTGAGAGTGGTGATGCAGCGAGTGATGCAGGGGAGACCGAGCAGAGGAAAGTGACGACACAGAAGCTGTCACTCTTATTGGGTGTCTTTACCAGCCTTCTAGAGATGATCCAAGACATTGAGAGTGAATCAGGTGAAAGGGAGCAAGTGATTGGAGTTTTAGAATTTATTTCAAGAAAATACCAGACGCAGTACAACGAGCGAGTGAATGCCCGGCAGCAGTCACTCATCACTCGCTTTCTTTCACAATGCCGGCCAGCTGAGGAAGACCAACAGAGAGAGGTTGAAGTTGATGAAGACATTGATGACAGTGGGCAAATGCCTGAAGATTTTGACTTTGCGGGGTTTGATGAAGTGTTAGCGGAAGTGGGTGAACCGGGTGCGAGAGGCCAGCGTGAGGACGGGGACGGAGATGGGGCCAGGGATGTGGGCGGAGGTTCGACGCAGTAGCCTCCATGCCCGAGCCTCGGAACAATCATCACACCAAGCATCTCAAAAACTCCCCCAAGCTATGGGCAAGTGTTATATTACTCAAATTCTTTATTCTGATGATTGAATAACAAATCTTTTTATTTCAGCTAACAAAAGTGTTAGGCGGGGCTTCAAAGGGGAACAAATGTGTGAAATTCTTGGGGCGGCAGCACCAATAAACCCTTTTTACATGTATTTTAATGTCACACAAATAACGATTTCACTAATAACGGTGTTTTCAGGCACCTATTAGACGTTATTGGCGAGAGCCTACTGTATAGTGATTTAAGGGCGATTTAGGGGAATTTTAGGAGAGTTTCTGACTTTATGCATTTTTGGCTTTGCTTTGTATGTACTTTTCTGTGAGCTGGAACCAAATATCCTATTGAAATAATGGATTCGGTTAATGAAATTTTCGGTTAACAAACGACTCTGTGGAACAAATTGTGTTTGTTAACAAAGGGACCACTGCATTCACTGTCTTACAAGGATTCCATCAATGCAAGTTATATTCTGTTAAGTTTAGTCAGTGACATTTTATAAGATAAAAACTTTAAGCCTAAAACTACCTTCACCCTGTTTTGGGAATGTTTCTTAGGGAGGCTTCTCAGCACAAATCCCTCTTTTTTTCCGAATCTTTCGAAATCCTGATTTACCGGGCCCAGACCTTCAGGTTTACTGTTATGATGAATTCCTGGAGCACGGAGCATAGAACAAATATTGTTGAGCTCTACTTCAAGATTGGCTCCATAGTGCTTGCACACAGGGCATTCAGGAAGGAATTACGGCAAAAAGATATGCTTAGCAAAAAACAATTCTTCGATATGTTAAAGAGATTCCATGTAGATGGGAGCGTTGCTTCAAAACAGCACATTTGATCACCTACAGTGAGAACAGCTATGACTATTGCAGCAATTAGTGCTGCAATCCGGTAAAGTCTCCAAAAATCTGTTCGCAGTTTGTCTAGTCAAACAGGTATGAGCCGTTCGTCCTTTCACAGAATACTCATGAAAGACTTGAATGTGTTTCCATAAAAAAATCAGATTGTACAGGAACTCAAGTAAAATGAGGCACAACAGCAATTGGAATTTTGCAATGCATTTCTCAGACTGTGAGAATGTTCCCTGTGTAATTGAAAACTTGTTATTGAGTGATGAAGCTCACTTCCAACTGAGCAGCTATGTTAACAAGCAAAACAATTGGTTCTGGGCTGATGTCAATCCACAGGAACTGCACGAGAAACCTTTGCACTCTAAGAAAGTAACTGTTTGGTGTGCGATATCATTGGAATGTGTTATCGACCCCTACTTTTTTGAAGAGCAGGATGCTTTATGTAACAGTGACATCAAATTGTTATTTCAGTATGTTACAAACTTTCTTCATCCCAGAAATGCAGCATCTGGCTGTGGATTTATACAGTGTATGGTTCCAACAAGATGGTACCACAAACCAAATGTGCCACAACCCATCTACATGAACTTTCTGAGACATCTTTTTCCACACATCCACACACAAAAAAAAGAAAAAAATCTCGTTTTGGAGATATCGCTTGGCCAGCACAGTCCCCTGATTTAACCACCTGATTTTTTCCTCTGGGGGGTACCTGTAAAGTAAAGTTTACTACCACAAACCTGCAAACTTGGAGGAGCTAAAAGCAAAAATTTAGCAGTGCACTGATGAAATCACAGCAGACACCTTCTAAGCTGTCATGAACAATGTAGTGGGTCGATGCAGCGAGTGCCATGGTTCTAAAGGGCACTATTTAAGTGTACCATTTTTCAATAAAAGTATAATTGGAATTTCCATAGAATAATAAACATTTTGCTGCAATTTGATGTATTTTCAACCACCCCAACAATATATATATATATATATATATATATATATATATATATATATATATATATATATATATATATATATATATATATATATATATATATATATATATATATATATATATATATATATATATATTTATATATCATATAATATATATATAAGATATGATATATATAGTTGGTCCTCACATTACGCATGAATCTTCGAGGGTCCCATGAAAGTGAGGAATGCGTAAGTGAACAACATAACATATGGATTAATTGAATGGAGTCCGGGCCTATCTTCAAACTCCACTTTTTTTTGACGATACACAACTATGTTGTAGAAAAATTTTATCTTAACTTTATGATGGTATGAAAACAAGTAAAATAGAAGAGGTTAGATTAGGAAAATAAAGGTTAG
>NW_024722227.1:20993789-21006442 GCF_018991925.1 Homarus americanus | reverse complement strand
CATATCTATATCAATAATATTCTAAATCACAAAATAGTTGTCTCTGGAGTTCCTCATTTTTCCTTTATCCTCTTCACCAAAAGATCGGCTCGCTAGCCGCCGGGCGATCGGTCACGTCTCTGTCACGCACTGTTGGCAAATACGGGGCATGCACCCTCCTGAATGTACCTGAACCCGCTCCAGTGTTGGTCAAGTCTTGTCTTAGAGCTCACACTCGGTGCCGTCACAACACTCTCTGGTAGATTGTTCAAGAGTTTACAACCTCACAGTTTGCCCTCACAGTTTTCTGGACTTGCGGCTTCTTCAATCTTGAGCTGTGACCCCTTGTGGGGCAGTGTCTGCCAGCTCAAGTAAGGACACTCAACTGAGTAGTGCCACTTGAGATGCTTATACACCTCAACTAGGTCCCCTTGCCCGTCTGTAGTATAAGCTAGGCAAGTTCAGGCGCTCCAATCACTCAGGGTAGCTGAGGTGCCGAAGTGCAGGCACCAGTCTGGTAGCCTCCTTTGAATATATATATATATATATATATATATATATATATATATATATATATATATATATATATATATATATTTCTTGATAAAATTACAGGGAAAGAAACAACGGAGCACCTTAGCTTTCGTCTTTATTCAAGACATCTTCAGAGACAACTGGATTACATGGACAGAGAGGCTTTCATTGTGGATCTACATGAAATATTCATATTTTATATATAATTTTAAAAATATATGTATTTGCACAGGTAGATGGGAGTGTATGTTTTGTAAATATCATCACGCAAGTCGCGCGTCTTTTGAGTTTTAAATCTCCGCCACGTGCTGCTGAGCCATTTAAAATAACCACAACAACACACACGTAGCTCTTGGAGTGAACTACGTGGGTATTTAACATGTCATTGTAAACCTTTTGACCTTCTGATTGGTGCGTTGTGTTCATATAACAATTAACTGACCAGAAATAACTGTGGGTGTTGCCTAAGTTAGTACATCACCAAAGATCACGTAGGTAATGTCTCCACTACCGGCTTTTACTTACATTTCTTACTTCCTGTAGTTATATGTTGTTGTACATGGTGTTCAGTGTTATATGTGCCACTTCCTTCTCCATGCATATATATGAGAGTGATAGAGAGTTGTGTGTAGGAGTCCTTGCTGCCATCACGGTGCAAATATCAAGGTTTTGTTTATTTTATGACTTATTTATTTTGTTTAACATTCTGAAGTTGTTTACCATGGAATTTTATTCGGTAATAGTGGAGAGACAGCAATACTTTAACTTTCCTATGTTACTTGCATGATACGAAATGGAAACGACAATGTACTGAACCTAACCTAACTTCCTTACATGGGGGCAAGGTTTAGAAGAGGGTGACCACCACAAGGAATTATCTGAATTGGTTGAAAATTTTCTACACACTAATATGATATTAAACACAAAATGGAAACGACAATGCATAGAACCCTAATGGAACCTGACCTAACATAGCTAATCTATGGGTTTGTTAGGTCAGCTCTATTAAGTTCTATGCATCTATCGTGTTAATTTATTTGTTAAACAACTTTAATATTGAGGTTGATATACATCAGCATTGGTGAGGAGGATACGTGGAAGCGTTCACCATCATTCAGGAAACGTCTCTTGAAAAGGAATTCAGCGAGGTAAAAAATGGCGCCGGGAGGAGAATTGTGAAGCGGGATAGAGTAAATAAAAAGATTGTTAGGTTCTATGCATTGTCGTTTCCGTTTCTGTATTTAATATGTTATAAGCATTATATAAAAATTAATTCAAAATATGCATAGAACCTAATAAAACCTGACCTAACATACCCACCAATGGGTATGTTAGGTCAGGATTCTCGTATCGTTAAAAGTTTTGTGTTTCGTACATGCATAATGATATTAGTGTGTAGAAAAAATTCAACCAAATCGGGCAATTCCTTATGGTGGTCACCCTCTTCTACACCTTTACCTGTTCCATGACCGGCTCGGTTCCTACTAATGCCATTTTACCATGAGTGCTCTCTAATTGGCGGTAAATTTAACTTGTTACCTGTATATGAAATCGAAGTTGAAACTGTATGTTTTTCTGTTGTGTTATGAACGAATTTGACCTTCATTTCTGGCGCAAATCAATAGTTTCTGAGATAAGCCCCCGTCCCATCTCGGAATCTAGATATTTCTCTTTAAAATCAAAAAAAAGTGTTCAAAACACATTGAAAACCATCGGAAAAACAAAACCCTAACCTAACAACCTAAATGGGAGGTCCACAGTCGTTCGATGTTCTGGGTGTGTACCGCCAGGTATGAACATTAGGGTGGTCCAAAAATTTGAACCTTAGAAATATTTTCTCCACACTGCAGCCCTTGTTCCATGGGGTAACTGATTCAACGTGTAAATTTTGGCTTGAGCAAACAATATTTAGGGGTCGCAAATTTTGTATTTTTATTGTATCACCCTTTTCTGTGTTATCAGAGAACAGTAAGAAAGCAAGCTAAATTATGTAAACCATTTAATCCAGAATGGAAAAATTCATCACAGAATTCATAATATTGTTTCAAACAAAAAACAAAATCAAATTACATTGCTCCATGTGAAGAACTGATTACACAAGTAAAATATTACTCAATTATTATTTTAGGTCACTTATTTATTTAGTATCTCACGCCATCTATCGATATATAAAAAGCTAGATTCTGTGTCCATCCATCGCTTTTTGGTGAAAGTTAGACTGTACCACCGTGCAAATATGCTTTTGTACAACCCTAACCACTTGATTAGAGAATAAAGAGCCCTCTGCAGGAGTTAGGAAGAAGGAGTGTAGCGCGCACAAATTCTAGTTTCTAATATTTTCGAAATGAATAGTAATAAAACAAGACAAATGGTGTTTACTTATATTCCAACTGAAACATTATAACTGAATGCTCCAGTAATATTATAAACAAAATTATGTAATGTGTGTAAAATCAGAACTGAACACAATAATTAATCACTTCATCAAAGCTCTTTTTGTAGGCTCAGGACATGTTTTACGATGTTCATAGACAAAAGCGTACAAGTACTGCTTTTGTTCTTCATCTTTTGGGAGGGACTGGTTGTAGGCTTGGATTGGGCAATGCCCTTTCTGCAGTGTCATTCACTACTCAAAGCTTCATGGTCTTGAAAGTGGGATCCATACTCCTCGTTGGATCTTTTCTAGGAAGTCCAAATTTGGCATCTATGTTCCTTGTGTCTAATGGAATGAGGGCAGCCATGTGGAGTGATTTCTGTAACTTTGAATTTTCACCTAGACATGGTCACCCTAATGAACATACATAATAAAATATTAAATATCTCGCTTAAACGTAATTAGCGCCAGATATGCCATTGAGAAAAATTGTTTTAGAATTGTTAAAATACTGATTTCAACTATAAAATTCGAGAAGGTGTAGTGGTAACAAGTAAAAATATTTCCTGATTGGCTAAGTACTTTCTGTTTAATATGACAAGGGGAGGGTCTGCCCCTGGCTGAAGTTAAGGTTAGGTAGGTTTCATTGGTTGGTTAGGTGAGGTTCTATTAGGTTACAGTAAATGTTGTCTCATATAATAATATCTGTGGAAAAAATTAACAAATCGAACAACTCCTTCTAGTTAAGTATGTTTATTGCTACACAATGATCAACTCACAGCTAAGTAAATGCCAAATGCCGCCAGAGTCGGTCAAGTGTAGTTCTTGCTTTGTTCACCAATAATGGACGATTAGCCAATCAGAGCACCTCAGTAAAATAGCATTAGTAGGAACATAGCCGGTCATGGCAAAATATCCACTGCCATAATTTAAAGTGTTTGATGGACATAAGAGTATGATCAGTTGCTGCTAAACTCATATTTTAGTAATGTCTGAGAACTCAGAGGTGTTCCATTTCATTTATTATTTTCCAACGATTTTCAGATCAATTTATGATAGTACTGTAGTCAGGTTTAAACTTTTCATAAAAAATGCATTTTCCTTTGGTTCTTTATTGTGATTCGAGCAAATCTGACCTTCATTTCTGTGCTCCTTCTCAAAACCTGGCTACTATCCTAACGATCGATTTTCTTTATCATTATAGTAAGTATTTTAAAGAGACATTTACTAGAATCGGTAAAATTACCATTTAAGTCATCCAGCGATTTTGGATTTTAAGTTTTGGAATCTGCAGTTTAGACAATGGATGAGTTTGGTCGAATTTTTTTTCATAAAATGGCAGGTCAATGGGTAAAAATACTTATATTCACTATGGTACAGTAATGATATTTTTAAATAAATTGGTACAAAAGTGTAAAAAATAAGGTTAAAGTTCCTAAAAGTCATGTGACTCTGAAAAGCTATGTGATTGGTTGAGGCGTCACAGGTTGGCTCGAGCCTTTGGGGAGCCTGGAGGCAGCCAGCTGTGGTGTATGTGTTGTTTCAGCAGAGATACAGGACTTGTTAATATACACAGGCATACCTTATTTTTAGGTTAAAATAAATTACTGCTAAATATCACCGTGTGTATTTACTTGATGGGTGCCAAATGATGCAAAGACCGTAACTCAAACAGGGAAGTTTTCATCACTGTTCCTATTTCACGTTTGAAATGTAAGTTTCGTCACCGATGTCTATATTTAATGTTGTGGAAAGACAGGGATGACCATGGCCAGGAATGGGCTTGAGATGATCAGATGACAGATGTAAATTAGCGTGCTTCATAGCTGGATGGCGAGTTCTTGATAATACTCTGCAATCATAAAGACATCTACTTTTGGTAAATTTATTTCCTCTGCCTTGATGAACCCTGGAAGTAGTTGTCCAACCTTCTCGGCTGATCGGCTCTGTAAATAAATATTATAAGATAATTAATTGTGCTTTACTGTGCAACATAATAATGCTATATTGAATATATAAATATTACTAAGCACATAACTAACTCAATGGATATTAGCTGCCCATACTACAAATTTCATAGTACAGTGGTCCTTCGGTTAACGAACACAATTAGTTCCACAGAGTCGTTTGTTAACTGAAAAGTTCTTTTACGAATCTATTAATTCAATGGGATATTGAGTAGTGGTTCCAGCTCACAGAAAAGTACATACAAGTATAAACAAAATGCAGTACAGTACACTTACTTTGAGGTGTGTATGTAGAATGTTGGTCCCATGCTTCCTGCAGTAATTTCACCAATAAAATTTTAAGTTCACTAGCTGTAATTAAAGATTATATTATTTAAATCAACACTGCACTGCGCTGTATTATCAATATGTTAACCAAATTTCAGAATGACCAATAATTTTAATGTAAAAACATAAATACTCTGTATTCAAGACCAACAAACACGATGTTTCCTCCTGTAAACAAAAAGTTAAACTGACGCTTTGGCCGGGTGAGTCAAGCGGCTGTGGGTGCAAAAGTTCCTGTACTGCATATATTATTAATGTTAAAAAAATTTAAAATGACTAATAATTTTAATATAGAAAGTGCAAAATATTTACTCCTCTGGAAACGAATGTAAACATAGAACCGATTACTGTATTGGCGAACTAGCTGATCAGCTGATGCTCACAACAACGTGTTTGTCGTAGAAGTTTTGTTAATTGAAGTTTGTTCGTTAATCGAACTGAAAATCCTTATGAGAGCTAATTAGATTTGTCGAAGGTTAGTTAACGAGGACCACTGTATAAACATTCCAAACAATGTTGGTATTATTTTGGTTTGGTCATCTGGGGAACCTTAAGATTTTAACTATGGGATTAAGTACTTTAAACAATAAAACACATTATCTCTACAGATTTCTGTCGCAAAAATATTTTTTTCGCTTAAGAAAGTACTCGACAGGTCATATGTTAGTTCGGTTAGGGTATGATGAGTTATATTATAAGTTATAAGGTTAGCTTAACATATGCAGGTAACTCAAACTAGTGATTTCCAATAGAATTGAAGGTAAATCGTCCATAACACATCGCAAACCACCAGAAAAAAACATACGCGTAGTCTGCATGTCTTAGTACAGGGATGACCAAACTAAACATTTACCCATTACCTGTATAGCCTTTCTCAATCTAAACATCCAAATACTGTACTTATGGGAGTTGAAGTAAAACTTTACCCATTAATTAATATAAATGATGATATACTTAACATAAGAAAATAGGAGTCTGCAATAGGCCAGTTGGCCTGTCACGGCAGCTCCTGTCGGAGTTACTTCCATTCCATGAATCTATCTAGCCTCCTTTTAAAACTTTTAAAACTTTCCAGCCCCTACTACAAAGTTAAGCTTGTTCCACTCGTCCACTACCCTATTTGTGAACCAGTTCCTTCCTATCTCCTGCTAAACCTAAACTTATCCAACTTAAACTGCTATTACTTAGTCTTATCCTGCTCGGATATTATAAGAAGTTTCTTTATCAACTTTATTGATTCCTTTCACCGCACTCTTCGTCTTTCTAGAGAATGCAAGTTTAGTTTCATGTATCTTGATGTGGAAGGTTTCAAGTCCCGAATCATTTCCGTCATCTTCGCTGCACCTACCCAGTAAATTGATATCCATTCTATAAAAGGGCACCAGACCTGAACAGCATAATCGAGGTGCGGCCTGACTAGCACAAGATGTACTGTAGTTGAATTGACCTCCGGACTCTTATTACTTACACTTCTAGATATAAACTTAATACTCTGTTTGCCTTATTTCAAACATTAATGCACTGTTTTCTAGGCAATAGGTCTGGACTTACAAGTACCCCTAAGTCTCTTTTCACAAGTCGAATTCTCTAGGTTAATGTTGTTAAGGCTGTATACATTGACAGTATTTGTTCTTTCCAATACTGAGTACGCTGCACTTGCTGGAGTTGAATTTCATTTGCCATTTTTCTGACCAATCCTGCAGTTTATTGAAATCCTCCTGTAGTGCATTTGCACCCTGCCCTGAATTAATCTGCCACCTATTTTGGTGTCATCCACAAACTTGCTTATGTTACTGCTGATCCCAGTATCTAGATCGTTATATAGATTATGAACATGAGTAGGCCCAGTACTGACCCCTGGGGAACCCCACTGGTTACACAGCCCCACTCAGATTTAACACTATCTATGCTGACTATCTGTCTTTTATCGGTGAGCCATGATTTTATCAAATTTAAAACTTTCCTCGCATACTGAGCCTTAACTTTTCTGAAGCCTCTGATGCGGCATCTGTCAAATGCTTTAAAAGTCTAATTAAAAAGCATTGTAATTTTCTTTCATTGTCTACTACCTTGAAGACTTTCCTAAAAACGTCAGCAGATTTGTTAGACAAGATTTTCCTTTGTAAACCTATGTTGAGAGTCGAGATTACCGTATATACCGTAGTATAGTTCGAAGTTTTAAGACCAAATTTTAGGCAAAAAATTGGGGTCGTCCTATACATGCGTAATAGTTTTGTTAGGTTGAACCTGCATGATGGGAAGGGCGAGGAGCAACTTTTAGCTTCAGACATGAAAAATATTTACCATTTACTGCCCGTAAACAATGGAAACGTAAAATATGTACCAATTAGTAATGAAAAGTTGTGCAGTTCCCCAGTAAATGAAGCCCACCAACTTACAATAGGCTAAATTACCTACAACGTGCTTTCAGGAATCTATGTTTAAGTTCTTAGCACAGGCTAACTTATCATATCATATACAGTATCACAGTTCTCATTGATTCACAAAATACCGGTAATAAAACCTTTTCGATATTTCACCCTTAATATAATACCCGGTAATCTACTTCAACCTCCTATTGTTTACAACGACGCATGACGCATCACTTAACCACCAGCTGTATCAGCTAGACGGTACACGGTTTTTTGAATCGCTTTCAGTTAAAAACTGTTACATCACATGTATATTTTACCTTAACTGTGCCTGAATGAATGTATTCTCGGAAATAAATGGTAGTTTTGCTGAAACTTGATGTATTTTAATGTAAAATAGGATAAAATACATGACGAAAACAAAAGATTTTACCTAACCTTCCGATGTTCAAGAGAAGTTACTGTACTCGTTTTTAATAGTTTTTAGTTAAAATATTGTTATATTACAATGGTATTCTATTCATACTGTGCTTGATATAATGCATTCACGGAAATGTAATATTTTGCTGAAATGACGTGACGATATAGTGGAATGTGGGATAAAATCGGGACGAAAACAATGACTTTCGCTTTCTGCTCAAAAGATGTTACCGTAATCGCTTAATGGTTTTCAGTTAAAACTGTTGTATTACGATAATATTCTATCCTAATTGACTTGAATAAATACTACGATACCATATTTCTGAATATTTTCATTAAAATCCATCAAAATCATTTTCCTTGTCATCGCCTGCAGCACCAAACAGCTTCTCCCAGTCCTCTCCTTGAACAGGGCTAGAGGGTACGTGTTTTGAATCGTTTTCAGTTAAAAACTATTACATCACACGATATTTGACATTAAACTGCGCCTGAATGAATATATTCTCGAAATAAATAGTAGTTTTGTGGAAACGTGATGTATTTCAATGTAAAATAGGATAAAATACATGACGAAACAAAGAACTTAAGAACATAAGAATGGAGGAAACTGCATGGCCTATTAGCCCATACTGGGCAGTCCCGCTATTAACCCAACCCTATTGCTCATATAAGCATCCAACCTATGTTTAAGCTATTCAGCGATTCGGAAGTTAATGATGATATTTGGCAACTTGTTCCATTCATCCACAACTCTGTTTCCAAACCAGTGTTTACCTATTTCACTAAATCTAAATTTGTCTTATTTAAAACCATTGTTACGAGTTCGCTCCTGGTTGGATAGTTTGAGTACCTTTGTAATGTCCCTTTGTTTAGCCCTGACTTCCACTCTTATACACCTCTATCATGTCGCCTCGCTCTACGTATCTCGAGGGAGTGCAAATTAAGGTGTTTTAACCTGTCTCTATACTCGGTTCCTAATGCCCGGATTAGTCTTGTCATTCTCCTCTGAATTCTTTCCAATGATTCTATATGCATTCTGTATACGGTGACCAGAACTGAACTGCGTAATCCAGGTGTGGTCTCACAAGAGACTTTACCTAAGCTTCTGTTCTTGAGATGTTACTCGTTTTTTAATAGTTTTCGGTTAAAATTCTGCTATATTACAATGATATTCTATTCATACTGTGCTTGATATAATACATTCACGGAAATGTAATATTTTTGCTGAAATTAAGTACATATTACAGTGGAAAGTGGGATAAAATCGTGTAAAACAATGACTTTTCCCTTTCTTTCGCTCAAAAGATGTTACCGTAATTGCTTTTCAAATGGTTTAGTTAAAAACTGTTGTATTACAATAATATTCCTCCTAATTGACTTGAATAAATACTTGAATGGAAGTATACAATATTTTTGTTGAAACTACCCGCGTTTCAGTGTAAAGTGTCGTAATAATAAATGGTAAACAATTTGCCTTCGGCACTCGTGTTTCATGCACGGCGAGCCTCAGTTTATAGGACGTAGAGCGTTTTTAGTGAAGGTTTTGTTGTTCCATTACCCTAAAAAATGTGGGTCGAACTATAAACAAGGAATATCGTAAATTAACGATTTCTTGGTCAAAAAATCAGGGTCGACCTATAAACAAGGGGGGGTTATGGACGAGTATATACGGTAAGTGTTAAAAAACCTAATATTGTTGATATTTCTCTTAATTATTAATTGTGTGTGCATACCATCATAAAATTAAGATGTTATTTTTACTACAACGTACGTATTGTGTCGGAAAAAGTGGAGTTTGGGGGTCGGCCCAGTCTCTATTTCAATTAATCCCATATGTTCTGTTATTTCATTTACGCGTTACTCGTTTTATGCGGTACTCCACGGGTTCAATTGACCGCGTAAATGCAGACTATATTGTATCGCCTATTTTTATGGAGTCATGATATATGGGACACCCTGTATTTTGAGTGACACTACAACAGCTGGTTTGTGACAAAAGAAGGTGAGGGTTTGTGCAATGTGTTTAGTGCTCAACAAGATTTTTACTTTGCACCTCCCAGATCTATATGACACAGCTTATGTTATCAGTACAAGAAGGTTCACTTCCAACCAAATAATAATGTTTCAAGTTCACAAAGGTTTCATATTCATAAAGATAATGGTTGACCACATGATTATTGTAATCTATATACAGTATGTACAATAGAGTGGATAGTATTTACTGAATCTTTAAAAGTAGGTCTGCTAATCACCACAGAGTAATAACTTAATCTACTAAGATCATGAGCAAAGTACAAGGATGTGCAGTGACTGTTAAACACAAATGTGTATAAGACAACAACTAATAAAAGACATAACATAACCCATCATTTCTAAGTGATATAACATCTCTCTATATACTGTTATATGCATATTTTCCCTCAATATTGTGAATTATGTCTGTCACGGATGGCCATAGTTGGGTTGATAAGTTTTGTTTCAGTGTGCAAGGCCTCTGCAAAATTAAATACCCAATTTACTGGTCACTCATAGAGCCTAGCTTACTAGCCACTCAAAGAGCCTGCCTTAATGGCAATCATTATGCCTAGCATACAGACAATTCATTAAGCATAACTTACATGAAAGTGGTCAGGTGAAGCATCAGCCAAACAGCCTCCATGTGTACCAAAGACTTAGTAGACAGTGGGATTTACTTTCACTCAGTCTTACTGGACAATCAAGTCAACTTTAAAGTCAATGTCTCTAAGAGTAGACTATGATGTGGTCAGAGATATTTTACCTCTCTTTCCATTTTATCTGTATATGACAGAAGTTAGCCAGCCCCTTCTGACAAGAAAGTGAGCACTTGGTAATAAAACTGATATCATCTCATCAAATCAAATCCAATACTGTGTATTTGATGGAAATTTGAACAGGCTTATTTTATTGGTACTTTTTGTCAAAATTCAACATTTCAATACTGTACTCAAGAATCATCATCATCACAATTGTTTTATGACCATTTTCCATGGTTGCATGGGTCTGCCATTATTGCCTGATGGAACAGTGTTCTGTTTGTCATCAAGAATCTATCAAACAACTTCCTGGTTGGAACATTTTCCCACTTCCATATGTTCTAGAAGTCAAGTAGCAAATCAACATTATATCTACACTGAAAGAATGATGACTTGAGTGACACACATAATGAGAACGAGTGGAGGTTTCAACACCTTGGGTGTCAGCCTGAGTTCAAGTATGGCTTCAAAAGGTTGCCTAAGTCCGAGTACAAGTACAGGTTCACAAAATTGCCCCAGTGACCCAAAACACTACTGTAAGTATGGTCTCACAGGGATGGCATAGACTTGGACAGTGCCTTACAAAATTTGGAATGTAACACAGTAGGAAAAGTAGTTCTGACTAACCAGGTCTCTGTGAGTTATATTTTCAGCTAGCCAGTAGAAGATTAAACCATTATTGTCATTCTTCATGTCTTAAACAAGCATTACTTTATAATGCCAACCTCACAGACCTCCATTAATAAAATATCACATTTAAGTAACACCAGGTACTGTACAAGGGAATACAGTACATAGATAAGGAGAGAAACATTTGGCATACTTAACCCTCCTTTCTTGTAAACTAAAACCATGATACATGAAAACCACATCTAATAGTGTGCTAAAAACTGTACCACACTTCTGGTTTATGGTAAAGATGGGCTTAACAGTCCTGATGGCAATTTGAACTCCAGCAGTATAACCTTGTTATCTTTATTACTATGGTAATGGCCAAGAGTGAAAGAGACCGGTGTCAAGTTAGTCTGTAATAAGCATTCATTATCTTTACCCTGTGACTTAGGACAATAATGATGATAATAATAATAGTAATAAAATTAATAATAATACTTGAGTGCAAAGAAGAAAATTTAGCAAGCTCAAAATCAAACTATGAGGAAAACTAAAAAAATGTGTTAAATTATTAATATAAAGGAGGAGATATTAATTTATTAGAATGAAAGGGGTTAGTGTTAACTATAATACAAAAACAAACAGGCATAAATTTATCTTTGAGGTACCAAAATGCACATAACCTTTGCCAGATAGCAATTGTCCTAACCTGGACAAAGAATAGAGGGCGCTCGCAAGGTATTTCTCGTTGCTAGGGGCGATCTCTGCCATGTAACTTGGCGGGCCAATAGGCATTAAGGCACTTGCAACATTGAGCAAAGTCTCGACATAGTCTATTTCCTGCCATTGAGTGTCTGAGAGTTCCAACCCCAGTATAACATCAATGGCTACTTGGCGGTAAGTGTCAAGGAAGTGATTCCTATAGTATCTGTAACAGAAATATATATAGCTTTGGTGAAGACTCATACACCTCTACACAGATGCTGGATCACTAACTCCTCACACACGGACATCAGGATACTGACTCAACAGTTACCGCACAGGTTGTCCAAGTCACCAGTACATCTCTCCCAACTCTATTTCCTGTTTCCCACACCCTGAACAGAATGGGCCTTACACAATACTCTTTTATATCAAATGTCTGTGCATCTTAAAAAAAAAAAATAATAATAATAATAATACCGGTAATAATAATAAATAAATAAAAAGGGTCAGTATCATAGACAAGCCAGTGACACAAGTGATATTAGCCAGGTGATCTTGTGCTGGTTTAATGATTAATATAAACTAAGCA